>NC_140989.1:111422939-111549985 GCF_052327205.1 Somniosus microcephalus
CCCTCTCCTCCCCCCTCCTCCCTCCCTCTCTCCCCCCCTCCCTCCTCCCTCTCCCCCCCTCCTCCTCCCTCTCCCCCCTCCTCTCCTCCTCCTCCCCCCCCCTTATCTCCTCCTCTCCCCCCCTCCCTCCTCCTCCTCTCCCCCCCACTCCTCCTCTCCTCTTCCCCCTCCCCTCCTCCTCTCCCCCCCCCTCCTCCTCCTCCTTCCTTCCCCCCCCCCCCCCCTCCTCCCCCCTTCCCCCCTCCTCCTCCCTCCTTCCCCCCCTCCTCCTCCCTCTCCCCCCCTCCTCCTCCCTCTTCCCCCCTCCTCCTCCCTCTCCCCCCCCTCCTCCTCCCTCTCCCCCCTCCTCCTTCCCTCTCCCCCCCTCCTCCCTCTCTCCTCCCCCCCCCCTCCTCCTCCCTCCTCTCCCCCCTCCTCCTCCCTCTCCCCCCTCCTCCTCCTCCCTCTCCCCCCCTCCTCCTCCCTCTCCCCCCCCTCCTCCCTCTCCCCCCCTCCTCCTCCCTCTCCCCCCCTCCTCCTCCCTCTCCCCCCCTCCTCCTCCCTCTCCCCCCCTCCTCCTCCCTCTCCCCCCCTCCTCCTCTCCCCCCCTCCTCCTCCTCTCCCCCTCCTCCTCCTCCTCCTCTCTCTCTCTCTCTCTCTCTCTCTCTCTCTCTCTCTCTCTCTCTCTCTCTCTCTCTCTCTCTCTCTCTCTCTCTCTCTCTACAACAGCATGCCCTCAAAAATCCCTCGGCACCACCGGGTACTTCAGCTAGTAATAACTATAAAGAAGTTTTTAAAAAATGTTTTAAACAATTAATCAATTTTTTGAAAAAAATCAATTTTTAAAACATAGGGTCTAAAACTAAACTTACCATCCTGTAACTTCTTTAAAAATAACAAACCTGTTTTGGGGGGGGGGAAATTTCTACATTGTACTAAAAGCCCACTTACCTGAAAAACTAAATACTTACGTCTGGTTTTTCCACGCGTAAAGACCAGAGGCCTTTACACGCGCAACCCGGGGGGGGGGGGGGCGGAAAAAAGGAATTTTACTGCGCACGTGTTCTGCCTCTGAACCCCTTCGTTCAGAGGACAGGAAATGCCAGTTTTCCCTGCATGCGCTGTGCATGTTAAAACCAGCATTTCCTCCAGCCAGACGCGCGAGTACTCCGACCGTATTCACGCGTTTGGATCGGAATTACTGGGCTATTGTGTCAACTGAGCCATGAAGACCAGGGAGGTGCTGAGTTTGATGCCCATTTTGTGCTGACTTCATTTAATTTCAGCCAGGTTAGCAGTCTAGATTCTCTACTGGCCTAGGCTTTGCTTGTGGGTAAGGGTGGAAAGAGGGGAGATAGGCGAATCGGTGAGGGCTTTTAATTTTTGCATGTTGTCTAGTGACTCCTGTTGGATGTCACATAAGACAGGTGAAAATCAGTTGGAGCTTTGCTGTAGTTGATTTGGGCTGCTTCTGCTCACTGTTCAAAGAATGAAGAATGGCCATATCTTCGAGGGCTACTGCTGAACATGAAACCTGAAAAGAAAAGACCTTTTTATAGATACCATTTTTTTAATGCTTTTTTTTTTAAGTGAAATTGTTAAAACTTAATACTTATTCTATTAAATACAGAGCCAAGAAACTTTTGGAAAAAAAAAAAAGTTTATTCCCCCCCCTCTTCCATCCCCAACAAGAACTTTGATCAGCAAAGTGAGAAATGAAAGAACTTGTACTTCGGGTGTTCAGTGTCAACTGAGACCAAAGTGGAAAGGATTGTACTTCCCAGCAACGCCACCCCTCAAGATCTATCCAAAAAAAATCCTGACTACTGACTGAAATAAAATTCTTGCATGTTTATTCCCAAGCCCAGGGAGAGTTTAGAGCCCAATGAAGCTTTTCTCCAGAATAGCAGTGATACCATTTTGTCTTTGCTCCCTGAAGGTGGTCATAGTTTACAGAAATTCATCGATCCAGTTCTCCCCATCTTTGCTAAGAATGTGTTTCTCTTGAGACCGTTGTGGTTTTGAGTGATTTGATTTTGATTTAAACAATGAGCTGGTATGCCTACTTTAAAAGCTGTTTTCTTTACCAACATTCCTCATGTCTCCTTGACAGTAACACTTGTGTAGTGAAACTTGGAGCAATTTTGTTTGGGGTGTGTAACTACAACTGTGTGGAGCCATGGTATGATTAATGATCATGATCCAAGGGACTGCCTAAGATGATGTAATGATCGGTAGTTCCAGTAGCCCCTGGGTGTGTTTGTGTGTAGAGCCCTCCAAGTTTAGATGCGAAGCTTTTTAATGTCTTGTATACAGGATGTAGTATCCAGCAATGAATGGTTTTCCTGTATCGCTGACCTTCCTGCCATGTGGCGTGCGCCAAGCGAATAGCTTTATCAATTATATATTGTACCCATTTCCTGTGTTGATCTTGTTTGAACAATCACATGACTCTAAAATACCTGTGATCAAAAAAAAGTAAATTTTAATTTTAATCCCAAGGGGACCTTCCCCTCCCCCACCCCTTTAATAAAAAATCACTTGCCTGGTGGTATGCATTATTCTTTCTTGTAACATGGAATATTTCTAGAGGGGTGGGTGGAAAGAGGCGAGACTCGTTTTGTGAAATGTCAGCACAAAAGTTTTGGTGTTAAATAGAATCTCACATTAAAAATTTTTTTTAATGGAAGCCCTCTGGTGTATTTACTTATTAGGATCCAAATTCTGCATGTCTTGCCATGGAACATTTTCAGCAAGTAATGGCTGTAGGAGGGTTTTTACAGTTTTCCATTCAACTATTAACCACCTCAACTCCTCCTCATGGCACTTATTAATTATGGGGTTACAGTTACAGGTAACCTTGGGTACCTCTCCTAAGAAAGAACTTGTATTTGAATAGGACTTGTAACATGTCTCAGGATGTTCAAAAATGCTTTGCATTCAATAGGTGTTGGCTTTGGCTCAGTGGCAATACTCTTCCCCGCTGAGCCAAGAGGCTGTGAGCTCACATCCCACTCCAGAGACTTGAACACATAATCTAGGATGAGACTTCAGTGCAGTACTGGGGAAGGAGGGAGTGGTGCACTCTGAGGTGCTGTCTTTTGGATGCGACGTTAAACCGAGGACGTGGCCATGAAATGATCCACGGCACTATTCGAAGAACAGCAGGGGAGTTCTCCCCGGTGCCCTAGCCAATATTTATCATCACATTAGAAATACAAGCAGGAGTAGGCCCTTCGGCCCTTCAAGCCTGCTGCTCCATTCAGTCAGATTATGGCTGATCATCTACTGCAACTCCACCTTCCCGCACTATCCCCATATCCCTTGATTCCCTTAGTATCCGAAAATCTATTAATCTCTGTCTTGCATATACTCAACGACTGAGCCTCCACAGCCCTCTGGGGTAGAGAATTCCAAAGATTCGCAACCCTCTGAGTGAAGGAATTTCTCCTCATCTCAGTCCTAAATGGCCGACCCCTGCAGCAAGATTGAGCAAACTACACGGAGTTGAATAACCAGTTTTGGTGCTGAGGGAGGAATCTTGACCAGCACCCTCATGAGAACGCCCTGCTCTACTTCAAACAGTGCCGTAGTATCTTTTATAAAAAAAAAGGCCACTTTTCATGCGAGACAAGATTTGTCAGTCCTTCCTCGCTCACCTGCCCCTCCCCACGTGATATGGGGAGCTGTTCACTTTTTTTTATGATCTTGGGTAAGGGCATCTTGCAGCTGATTTATGTTGTATGTGAAATGATGTGGCATAATATGGCTGTTGCAATATTCCAATTTCTGGAGAGAAATTATTAAATTATCATGTTCTCCTTTGTCCCCCATATTAAAACACTGATGCACACAACTATTGTGCATGATCAAGTGACATTACAATGGGTAAATGCCCTTATGTAATCGTGGACTTCTGTCACCATCAATTGTATTTGTACATGACACATTGTTGCTACGTAAACAGTATGCTTGATTCTTGGTTACTGTTGCTTTCAGGAATGAATCATTTAATACTTGGAACACTAAGATCCAGTGGTTAAACCAATATATTGCATAGTTTGAAATAAGTAACATGGGAAACATGGTATTATCTGACTGACTATTTTGCATGAATTCCACAAACCGCCCCAGACTATAATGGCAGCCAATTGGTAGCTGTTTGGATCCAAGGTGATTTGCATGGTTCATTTTTATATACACTGTATATAATGAGTTTGACAGAAATAGGAAATGAGGGCATTGACAGAACATGTTATTTGATTCTTTCTTTCTTCCAGTGATAAAATTTAACTTTCCGATGTTTGTTTCACAAAGTTGATCAATAATACAGTTCTTGACCTTGAATACCTCTCCAACTAACAAATATGCAAACTGATCACGGTATTGAAGTGACTCCAGCAAAGCATGGTCTATATTTCTGCTCAAATGGCGCATGCTATTTGCCAGCGTAGAGCGACATGGGCAAGAGCGCTGCTTGCGGGCCTTCATCGTTGCTTTAAATAGCAAGTGCGGGATCACCGTTACGGTTTGATTTTTCTTACTCATTTTCAAGATATGGGCGTCGCTAGCAAGGCCTAGTTGCCCTTGAAGGTGGTAGTGAGCCTTTTTCTTGAACCACTGCAGTCCATGTGGTGAAGGGTAGCGAGTTCCAGGATTTCATCGCAGCAATGAAGAAGGAATGGTGCTATATGTCCCATGTTGGGATGGTGTGTGACTTGGAGGGCAACTTGGAGGAGATGGTGTTGCCATGCACCTGATGCCCTTGTCCTTCTAGGTGGTGGGGTTTGGGAGGTGCTGTCGAAGCAGTCTTAGCGAATTGCTGCAGTGCATCCTGTGGGTAGAACACACTGCAACCACGGTGCGCCGGTGGTAGAGGGAATGGATGTTCAACATGGTGGGTGGGCTGCTAATCATGTCCTGGATGGTATCGAGCTTCTTCAGTGTTGCAGCTGCACCCATCCAGGCAAGTGTAATGTCTTCCATCACACTCTTGACTTGTGCCGTAAACATGGTGGAGGGGCTTTGGGGAGTCGGGAGGTGAGCCACTCTCTCTCCAGAATGCCTAGCCTCTGACCTGCTCTAGAGCCATGGCATTTATGTGGCTGGTATAGTTGAATTTTGAGTCACCAGCGACCCCAGGAGGTTGATGATGGGGGGATTCAGTGATGAGGTGGCTAGATTCTCATTCTCTCCCTCTCCCTCGTTGGAGGTGGTCATTGCCTGGCATTTTTTTGGTGCGAAAGCAGGTCTTGGTGCGTGCAGGCATGGACTGCTTCATAACCTGAGCAATTGTGAATGGAGCTGATCCTGCAGTGATAAGCCAATAGTCCCACATCTGAATCATGATGGAGGAAAGCTCATGAATTATGTAGCTGAAGATAGTTGGACCTAGAACATTTTCCTGAGGAAGTCATAGAATGGTTACAGCACAGGAGGCCATTCAGCCTGTTGAGCCCATGCTGGCTCTCTACAAGAGCACTTCAGCTAGTCCCACTACTCCACCCTTTCCCCGTAGCCCTGCAATTCTTTTTCCTTCAGGTACTTATCCAACTCCGTTTTGAAAGCCACGATTGAATCTGCCTCCACCACCCTTTCAGGCAGTGCATTCTGATATGCCTATCAATTAGTCCAATAAAAGGCGACGAGTTAAGAACGTAACTGAAGGTTTTTATTGGCTAAATAACAGAGCCCACCCTCGTGGGTGATCCGATCCAACAGGGAGGAATACTAGCCAGTCAGCTACCTTTATACCTGGGCAGGTAATGGGCGGAGTCGGAGGTGGTCAGCCCAGGTATAACAGTGCGACAAGAGGCGACCTCGTGTAGTGATGTGACAGTGAGAACAGTGAGAACAATATACAGTGATAACTATAACAGTGGTTTACCACATTCACCCCTTGTTTAGATTAGAGTCCGGCGGGGTGAAGTGTATTACCAGCTCTGGTATGTCAGTCTGTCCGGAGGCTTCGTTAGCCTCTCCGATCGTCGCAGCGGCGGTGTTACATTATCCGGTGTTAAAGCTGGTGTCTGCGTAGTCGGCAAAGGCTCGTGGGGTTCCGGCATGCCGTCTACCTCGGCTGGACTCGGGGGGTTGGGAGGGGGGGGTGAGGGTGCGAGGTCTCGTAAGGAGACAGTGTCCTCCCGTCCGTCTGGGTAAGCCACATAGGCGTACTGGGGGTTGGCGTGCAGGAGGTTCACCTTCTCGACCAGGGGGTCCGTTTTATGGGCCCTCACGTGCTTTCGCAGCAAGACGGGTCCCGGAGAGGTCAGCCAGGTTGGTAGGGTGGTTCCCGTAGTCGACTTCCTGGGGAAGACAAACATTCGGGCATGGGGGGTGGTGTTAATGGCAGTGCAAAGTAGTGACCGGATGGAGTGCAGCGCAATCGGGAGGACCTCTTGCCAGCGGGAGGTTGGGAGGCCCTTAGACTTTAAGGCTAAGAGGGTGGCCTTCCATACCGTCGCGTTCTCTCTTTCCACCTGGCCGTTCCCTCGGGGGTTGTAGCTGGTGGTCCTGCTTGCTGCAATACCCCTCTCCAATAGGAACTGACGGAGTTCCTCGCTCATGAAGGAGGCGCCCCGGTCACTATGTATATAGTTCGGGAACCCGAACAAGGCGAAGAGTTTGTTCAGGCATTTAATGACCGTGTTACTGGTCATGTCTGGGCAGGGGAAGGCAAAGGGGAAACGGGAGTACTCATCAACGATGTTGAGGAAGTACACATTACGGTCGGATGACGGTAGGGGCCCCTTGAAGTCGATGCTCAGACGCTCGAAGGGGCGGGTGGCCTTGATCAGGCTTGCTCTGTCCGGCTTATAGAAGTGCGGTTTGCACTCAGCACAGATCTGGCAGTTCCTGGTCATGGTCCTGACCTCCTCGATGGAGTATGGCAGGTTGCGGGCCTTAATGAAATGGTAGAGTCTGGTGACTCCGGGGTGGCAGAGGTCATTGTGGAGGGTCTGAAGTCTATCACTTTGCGCGCTGGCGCATGTAATGCGTGAAAGAGCATCAGGGGGGTCGTTCAGTTTACCGGGCCGGTACAAGATCTCATAATCATAGGTGGAAAGCTCGATTCTCCACCTCAAGATTTTGTCGTTCTTGATCTTGCCCCTCAGCTTGTTATTAAACATGAAGGCAACCGAGCGTTGGTCGGTGAGGAGGGTAAATCGTTTGCCTGCCAAGTAGTGCCTCCAGCGCCGTACTGCCTCCACAATTGCCTGGGCTTCCTTCTCGACCGACGAGTGTCGGGTCTCGGGGCCCTGTAGGGTCCTTGAGAAGAAGGCTACCGGCCTACCCTCCTGGTTAAGGGTAGCGGCTAGGGCGAAGTCGGATGCATCGCTCTCCACTTGGAAGGGGATTGACTCATCCACTGCGTGCATTGTGGCCTTGGCTATGTCTCCCTTAATGAGGGAGAAGGCCGCGCACGCCTCTTCCGTGAGGGGGAAGGATGTGGTTTTCAGGAGGGGTCTGGCTTTGTCCGCATAATTGGGTACCCATTGGGCATAGTAGGCGAAAAGCCCCAGGGTTCTCCTAAGTGCTTTTGGACAGTGGGGGAGGGGTAGCTCCATGAGGGGGCGCATTCTTTCGGGGTCGGGGCCGATGACTCCGTTCTCTACTACACAGCCAAGGATGGCAAGGTGCGCTGTGTTAAACACGCATTTCTCCTTATTGTAGGTGAGGTTCAGCCGTTGGGCCGTACGGAGGAATTTCTCCAGATTCACGTCATGGTCCTGCCGGTTGCGGCCGCAGATGGTGACGTTATCGAGATAAGGGAAAGTGGCCTGTAGTCCGTTCTGGTCAACCATCCGGTCCATCTCCCGTTGGAAAACCGAGACCCCGTTGGTGACACCAAAGGGGACCCTAAGGAATTGGTAGAGGCGGCCATTCGCCTCGAAGGCGGTGTACTGGCTGTCCTCCGGGCTGATGGGGAGTTGGTGGTAGGCCGACTTGAGGTCGATGGTCGAGAATACGCGGTATTGTGCAATCTCATTGACCATGTCCGATATGCGGGGGAGGGGGTATGCGTCCAGCTGGGTGTATCTGTTTATGGTCTGGCTGTAGTCGATAACCAGGCGATTTTTGTCGCCGGTCTTGACTACCACCACCTGGGCACGCCAGGGGCTGCTGCTCCCCTCAATAATGCCCTCTTTCAGGAGTCGCTGCACCTCAGAGCTAATGAAGGCTCTGTCCCCAGCGCTGTACCGCCTGCTCTTAGTAGCGACAGGTTTGCAGTCGGGGGTGAGGTTAGCGAACAGGGAAGGTGGCGGTACCTTGAGGGTGGATAGGCTGCAGGTGTTACGCGGTGGGCGGTTTAACTTTCGCTGGTTGTCGACTGTGAGTGGGGGGAGGGGTCCACCGTATGCTAGGGTTACACTTTGGAGGTGGGATTGGAAGTCCAGCCCTAGTATGACGGCAGCGCACAGCTGGGGGAGTACGAGGAGTTTAAAATTTTTATACTCTGTCCCTTTAACCGACAATGTCACGACACAGTAGCCGCTGATGTCTGTGGCGTGCGACCTCGATGCCATCGAGATGCGGCTGCGCGTTGGCAGGACGGGGAGGGAGTAGTGGCTCACCGTGTCTGGGTGGATGAAGCTCTCCGTGCTTCCGCTGTCGAACAGGCAGGTCGTGGCGTGGCCGTTGACTTTGATGTCCATCATTGAGCTGGCCAGGTGGTGCGGGCGGGCTTGATCCAGGGTCACGGAAGCTAGGGTGTAGATGAGCGCGTCGTTGTCATGACAAGATGGCGGCGAAGATGGCGGCCCCCGTAGTTCACAGGCTCTGTTTAAATTGTTTGCCCCGCACAAAGATGGCCGCCCCTGCTGTTCCCATGAGGCTCTGCAGGCTTCGGCTGCCCCGCACAAAGATGGCCGCCCCTGGTTTTCCCATGAGGCTCTGCAGGCTTCGGCTGCCCCGCACAAAGATGGCCGCCCCTGGTTTTCCCATGAGGCTCTGCAGGCTTCGGCTGCCCTGCACAAAGATGGCCGCCCCCAGGGTTCGCATGAGGCACTGCTGGCTTCTGAGGATTTGCTTCTGCAGGCCTTGGAGAAGTGGCCTTTCTTGAGGCAGGTTTTGCAGGTCGAGTTTTTGGCTGGGCAGCGCGACCTCGGATGCTTCTCCTGGCCGCAAAAGAAGCAGCCAGCGGCCCGATCGGGGTTGCCTGATGTCGGGGCCGGTACCGGGGCTAGCGGGCCCGGTCGGATCCGTGATGCAGACGCTGAGGTAGGTCCCGGGGGCAGCGCTGTGAAGGGTGGTGGGGTGGGGGTCGGGCCCGAGTCCCAGGGTCGCGAATAGTACCTGGCAAACGCTTCCTGGTCTTGCTGGGTGGCCTCTAGGGTGAGGGCGAGGGCTTCGGCCTTGTCCAGGTCTATGTCCTTAGCTTCAAGCAGTCTTTGCCGTGTGTAGTCGGAACGTAGGCCTCTCACCAAGGCGTCGCGGACATTGTCTTCCATGTTCGCAGTAGCTGTCACCGCTTTAAAGTCACAGTTCCTGCCGAGTTGTCTCAGCGCTCGTGAAAATTCAGCTATCGATTCTCCTGGCTGTTGCTGGCGAGATCTTAAGAGATGCCTAGTGTACATGTAGTTTACCGGGCTCCGGTACTGCTGTTTCAGTAGGTTGATGGCGTCGTCGTACGTAGTCATGTCCTGGATGAGTGTATATACTCTCGGGCTCGCTTGGGCTTTCAGGACTCTTAGTTTGGATCTCTGAGGGACGACGGCTTCCTCCAGGTACGATTCGAAGCAGTCCAGCCAGTGTTTGAAGTCGTTGGCTGAGTTTGGTGCCTGTGGGTTTAGATCCAGGTATGGTGGTTTCAAGGCTTGCAGCCAAGCCGGCTGGTGTGGCCCGTTGTCTGGAGGCTGCTGTTGCTGTGCTGCTGGGTGAGCTCCTTGCTGTTGCTGTTCATTATCAGACATCTTTAAAATTTAGTCAATAAAATTGATATGCCTATCAATTAGTCCAATAAAAGGCGACGAGTTAAGAACGTAACTGAAGGTTTTTATTGGCTAAATAACAGAGCCCACCCTCGTGGGTGATCCGATCCAACAGGGAGGAATACTAGCCAGTCAGCTACCTTTATACCTGGGCAGGTAATGGGCGGAGTCGGAGGTGGTCAGCCCAGGTATAACAGTGCGACAAGAGGCGACCTCGTGTAGTGATGTGACAGTGAGAACAGTGAGAACAATATACAGTGATAACTATAACAGTGGTTTACCACACATTCCAGATCCTAACCACTTGCTGCGTAAAGTTTTTCCTCTTGTTGCCTTTGGTTCTTTTGCCAATCACCTTAAATCTGTGCCATCTGGTTCTCAACCCTTCTGCCAATGGGAACAGTCCTGCAGCGATGTCCAGTGGCTGAGATGATTTGCCTGCAATGACCACAACCATCTTCCTATGTGCTAGGTATGATTCCAGCCAGTGGAGAGTTTTCACCCTGATCCCTATTGACTTCAGTTTTACTAGGGCTCCTTGATGCCACACTCTGTCAAATGCTGCTTTGATGTCAAGGGCAGTCACTTTCACCTCACCTTGGAATTCAGTTCTTTTTGCCCATGTTTGGACTAAGGCTATAATGAGGTCTGGAGCAGAGTGGTCCTGGCAGAATGAGAAACTGAGCATTGAGTAAGTGCTGCTTGATGGCACTATTGATGACACTTTCCTTCACTTTGCTGATTGAGAGCAGGCTGATGGGACGGTAATTGGCCAAATTGGATTTGTCCTGCTTTTTGTGGACGGGCCATACCTGGACAATTCTCCACATTGTCAGGTAGATGTAAATGTTGTAGCTGTACTGGAACAGCTTGGCTAGAGGTGCGACTAGTTCTGGAGCACAGGTCTTCAGCGCTACAGTTAGGTAGGATGTTTTTGGCATCAAAACACTCTCTCTGCTGTTTCTTGATATAATTTGGAAGTGAATTGAATTGGCTGAAGACTGAGATTAGGGCTTTTCTCCAAATAGAGATTAAGAACTTTACACTGTACTTGTAGGTACATCTATTACCACCCACAGTACAATCCATTACAAGAAGCTCCTCATTAGCGTCTGCCATGTTAATCTCTGTACCGTCCCAAATGATTGAAGGAAAATGGGTGAAACTTGTTGGCCATCAACAACCTCCCAAGATGCAACTGAAATGGTTTTTAAAAAAAAAACTCTACTTTTGCACTTTTCTTAGCCACAGGCAGTATATTTAAATTCATAAGCATTGTAGTTAAATGACTTCACACTTTTCACTTTATACCTGTGGAATCACTTCGAATAGTGTGTTTAAAGTATTCTGGCTCATCTTTGGCAGTCGAAAAATTGTATCTTTGCAGTATTTTCGTCACTCAGCAGTGTGGTTACTTCTCTGTTCAGCTTAGCTGTGTCTCCTTATTTCTGGTTAAGGACAGATGTGGAAACACTTTTTACTTTGTGCTGTGGTATAGACAAAAGAACAAAAGCGATTTCACTTATTGACATTAAAGCTAATTGCTGCCACCAGATTTATTTTCTATTTTGGGAGTATTCATCAAAATAATGAACATCTAGGGGAGAGAGAAACAGAGGACAAAATAGATTTAGTTTAAACCTCTTTTAGCTTGGTTGGTTTTTGCGCTTGTTTTGGACTAATGTTGCATTAGGACACAGTATTGAGGGGTGACCTTTTTATAAAAAAAAAAATCATAAAAAAAACTCCTATTAGTTGGTAATGTGCAGTTAGTCTTTCTGATAGCTACATCTAGTTTTATTGGTGTCTTCGACGTGAGCCCCATTTTTTTTTTTGTAACAGACTCTTCTTGTACTGCAGACCTCGCCATCGCATGTTCTCTCCCCTGTAAGTTCTTGTCGCTGTCTACCTGGTGTCGCTTTCCATTTGGGTGTTCATTTAACACTCGACTACTTTTCCCCAACTGTCCCTTCATTTCATTGTTTTCCAAGGGTACTGATATTTAATCATGTAGCAAACGTCCCCTGCCCGTTATAATCTTGTACTTTGTTACTTAATAGAGGCTTTTTTACGATGTGAGCTTTGGCCGCTCTGTTCTTGCAGTAGATGCATTCTTCTTGCACAGCACATTCCAAAAGCCTGCAGCCTCGGTTTCCAAGAGTCATGTGCTTGTCATACAGAGCTGCTTGTTGTACACAAGTCTCATGCACTCCTTTCTACATGCCATGATGTGTTTGGCGTAGTCTTGATGGTCTGTGTCATGTAAACGTTTTTGCCAGACACAACTTCCCAGTACATAAACTGATCTGGCACTTTATCTGCTTTGCTGAATCTTTCCTGTGCTGCAGGCTCCATCTTTATCTTTTGGGAAATTGTTGGGCCCCCTTGATCGCTTGGTGGTAACAAATGGTCCACAACATCGAGGCATCAATATTTGATACTTGAATAGTTGGATTTGAATGTCATGATCCAAAGGCCATAGGAAGTTTATTCTTCGACAGCCTACCCAGCCAGAAGATGGCTAGCCACTGCTCTCAAACCTCTTGTGCTCAGTGAACGATTGCTTGCTGGCAGGTGTGTGAATGGTGCAGGATTGACTTTGGCTGCTATGTGATTAAGCTACAGTTGGTACCATCTGAAGATACTTGCAGCCTACCCTTCCCCTTTTTCTTTTGCTTTTTCCAGTTCATTTAATTCCCCTTTGCATAACTTTAACTTCAATGTATGAGGTAACTTTCTTGGATTAAACTGGGACTGTAAATTTAAATCTGTTTGGGTTTTGAGATTGAGCCTCTTCTGGTTGTCTAGATCTGCAAAACTATTGGAGGTTTGCAGCTGCAATTTGGAGTAAATCTTAGGAATAAATCATTTCATTGTTTTTCAGCAGATTAACTTAAAATATACATAAACACAATGTAAATTAGCAGCTGTAATAGAAATGCCACGAGTAAATCTGCAGGTTGGACCAGTTTTGCACTTCAGTTGTGTGTGCACAGTATTCAATTGGATGTACACAATATGCAACTTCTATTATACTAAGTGTGGGGCCACTTTTCAAACATGAGCTAGTCTTAACTTGAAAATGACAAATGTGTCTGCTATCCTTTTTGCTGAAAGACAAACTCTGCCCCCACCCAGCCACATGCACTGCAAGGAACAAGTTTTAGTGATAATACAAAATGTTTAAAACTTTTCTTGCAGCCAATGCATTCTTCTATAGATAAATGTAACTGCTTAAACTTCCAGTCTAAATTATCTATTTGGAGAGCTTTTCTTCAATTTAGGTTGGAGACATTGATGCTGCAAGTTGTACTGTGAAATGTTTGAAAGCAAGAACTTGGAATTTATATAGCGTCTTTCACTACCTCAGGATATCCCAAAGTGCTTTACAGCCAATGAAGTACTGTACTTGAAGTGTAGTCAATGTTGTATTGTAGGGAATGCAGCAGCCAATTTGTGCACAGTAAGGTGATAACTAAATCATCTGTTTGAGAAATAAAAACAAAATGCTGGAAATGCTCAACAGGTCAGGCAGCATCTCTGGAGCGAGAAACAGTTAACGTTTTGGGTCGATGCCCTTTCATCAGAACTGAGTCAGATCTATTTGTGATGTTGGTTGAGGGATAAATATTGGTCAGAACCTGCTACTCTTCAAAGTCATAGAAACATAGAAGATAGGAGCAGGAGTAGGCCATTTGGCCCCTCGAGCCTGCTCCGCCATTCAATGCGATCATGGCTGATCATCCAAACTCAGTACCCTGTCCCTGCTTTCTCTCCATATCCCTTTAGCCGTAAGAAATATATCTAACTCCTTCTTGAATATAGTTAATGAATTGGCCTCAACTGCCTTCTGTGGTAGAGAATTCCACAGGTTCACCACTCTCTGGGTGAAGAAATTCCTCCTCATCTCTGTCCTAAATGGCTTACCCCTTAATCTTTAGACTGTGACCACTGGTTCTGGACTCCCCGACCATCGGGAACATCCTTGCTGCATTTAGTCTGTCTAGTCCTGTTAGAATTTTACAAGTTTCAATGAGATCCCCTCATTCTTCTAAACTCCAGCGAGTATAAGCCCAATCGACCCAATCTCTCCTCACGTCATTTCTGCCATCCCAGGTATCAGTCTGGTGAATCTTCGCTGCACTCCCTCCATGGCAAGAACACCCTTCCTCAGATAAGGTGACCAAAACAACACACAATACTCGAGGTGTGGTCTCTCCAATGCCCTGTGCAACTGCAGCAAGACAGCCTTGCTCCTGTATTCGAACCCTCTTGCTACGAAGGCCAACATACCATTTGCCTTGTTAACCGCCTGCTGCACCTGCATGCTTACCTTCAGCGACTGGTGCACAAGGACACCCAGGTCTCGTTGCACTTCCCCTTCTCCCAATCTATTGCCGTTCAGATAATCTGCCTTCCTGTTTTTGCCACCAAAGTGGATAACCTTGCATTGAGCAGATGCAGTATAATCACCCAACCTGTCCAAATCCTACTGGAGTTTCTCTGCATCCTCCTCACAGCACACACGCCCACCCAGCTTTGTGTCGTCTGCAAACTTGGAGATATTACATCTAGTTCCCTCGTCTAGATCATTAATATATATTGTGAATAGCTGGGGTCCTAGGATCAATCCCTGCAGTACCCCACTAGTCACTGCCTGCCACTTGGAAAAAGACCCGTTTATTCCAACTCTTTGGTTCCTGTCTGCCAACCAGTTCTCTATCCAAGTCAGTACCTTGCCCCCAATCCCATGTGCCTTAACTTTACACGCTAATCTCTAATGCGGGACTTTATCGAAAGCCTTCTGAAAGTCCAGATACACCACATCCACTGGTTCTCCCTTATCTATTTTACCAGTTACATCCTCAAAAAATTCCAGTAGATTAGTCAAGCACAATTTACCTTTTTGTAAATCCATGTTGACTTTGTCCAATCCTGTCACTGTTTTCCAAGTGCTCTGCTATTACATCTTTTATAATGGACTCTAGCATTTTCCCAACTACCGATGTCAGGCTTACCAGTCTATAATTCCCTGTTTTTTCTCTCCCACCTTTTTTGAATAGTGGGATGACATTAGCTACCCTCCAATCCATGGGAACTGTTCCAGAGCCTCTAGAATTTTAGATGATCAGCAATGCATCTACTATTTCTAGGGCCACTTCCTTAAGTACCCTAGGGTGTAGATTATCAGGCCCTGGGGATTTATTGGCCTTCAATCCCTTCCCTATCACCAATTCCCTACAAATACTGATTTATTTCAGTTCCTCCCTCATTTAGACCCTATGTTCCCCGACATCTCTAGGAGGTTATTTGTGTCGTCCTTTGTGAAGACAGAACCAAAGTATGTATTTTCAGCACCTCATCTTCCGATTAGCACTTTGCAGCCTTCTGGACTCTTATCGAGTTCAACAATTTCAGATCATAACCTCGGCCCCTATTACATTTTTACTTTTTTTTATCCACCCCTTTTTTGGTTTTTCCCTCCCCACCCCTTTTTTTTCTCTCTCCCACATGGCAGCTGTCTCTCATTCTGCCAGAACATTTCATACCTAATCTGAGCCGTCTTTTGTCTCCAGTAGTCCTATCACCGTCTCGTTTTGAATACCTCTTAATGTCTCTTCACTTTTGTTCTGTCCCAGCCCTGCCTTTCAATCTATTTCATTTCCTTTCCAGTTTTGAAAGGGTTAGACCCGAAACGTCTACTCTAATTTCTCTCCACAGATGTTGCCTGGCCTGCTGAGTTTTTCCAGCATTTTCTGTTATTTCGGATTTCCAGCATCTGCAGTATTTTGCTATCGTATATATTTAATTGGTCTGCCATTTCTTTGTTCCCCATTATAAATTCCCCTGATTCTGACTGCCAGGGACCTACACTTGACTTCACCAATCTTTTTCTCTTCACACATCTATAGAAGCTTTTACTGTCAGTTTTTATGTTCCCTGCAAGCTTACACTCATACTCTATTTTCCCCCTCTTAATTAATCCCTTTGTCCTCCTTTGCTGAATCCTAAACGGTGGCATAGTGGTTAGCACTGTTGTCTCACAGCGCCAGGAACCCGGGTTCGAATCCGGCCTCAGGTGACTGTCTGTGTGGAGTTTGCACATTCTCCTCGTGTTTGCGTGGGTTTCCTCCGGGTGCTCCGGTTTCCTCCCACAGTCCAAAGATGTGCGGGTTAGGTTGATTGGCTATGATAAATTGACCCTTAGTGTTAGGGGGATTAAATACGTGGGGTTACAGGGATAGGGTGGGATATGTGTTGGTGTAGGGGTTACGGGGATCGGGTGGGATATGTGTCGGTGCAGGCTCGATGGGCCGAAATGGCCTCTATCTGCACTGTGGGGTTTGTGTGATTTCTGTGATTCTGTGAATCCTCAAGTTTACTACTTTTTCTGGCCAATTTATGTGTCCTCTCCTTGGATCTTATGCTATCCCTAATTTCCCTTGTTAGCCACGGTTGATTCACCTTTTTTGTTTTATTTTTATGCCAAACAGGGATGAACAAATTCTGTAGCTCATCCATGCGATCTTTAAATGTTTGCCATTGCCTATCCACCATCACTTTTAAGTAACGTTCCCCAATCCATCCTAGCCAACTCGTGCCTCATACCATCGTAGTTTCCTTTATTTAAATTCATGACCCTAGTCTCTGAATCAACTACTCCACTCTCCATCTTAATGAAGAATTCGATCATATTATGATTGCTCCTCCCCAAGGGGCCTCGCACAACAAGATTGCTAATTAATCCTTTCTCATTACATAATACCCAGTCTAAGATGGCCTGATCTCTAGTTGGTTCCTCGACATATTGGTCCGGAAACCATCCCGTATACATTCTAGGAATTCCTCCTCCACAGTATTGTTACTAATTTGGTTAGCCCAATCTATATGTAGATTGAAATCACCCATGATAACTGCTGTGCCCTGATTGCATGCATCTCTAATTTCCTGTTTAATGCCAACCCCAACCTCCGCATTACTTTTTGGGGGTCTGTACATAACTCCCACTAACGTTTTCTGCCCCATGGTATTTCTCCGCTCTACCTATACAGATTCCACATCATCAGATCCTTCCTTACTATTACTCTCTTTAACCAGCAATGCTACCCCACCTCCTTTCCCTTTTTTGCCTGTCCTTCCTGGATGTTGAATTCCCAACCTTGGTCACCCTGGAGCCATGTCTTCATAATCCCAATTATATCATATCCGTTTACATCTATTTGCGCAGCTAATTCATCCACCTTATTAGGAATGCTCCTCGCATTAAGACACCAAGCCTTCAGGCTTGTTTTTTTAACACTTAGTCCTTTTAGAATTATTACTTACTGTGTCCCTGATTGATTTACACCCTTGATTTCTCTGCCTTCCACATTTGCTTTTCTCCTTCCTGTCTTTTGCTTCTATCCTTTCTTCCCTTTCCTCTGTCTGTCTCCCTGCACAGGTTCCCTACCCCTGCCATTTTAGTTTAAACCCTCCCCAACAGCACTAGCAAACACTCCCCCGAGGATATTGGTCCCGGTCCTGCCCAGGTGCAAACCGTTAAGTTTGTACTGGTCCCACTTCCCCCAGAACCAGTTCCAATGTCCCAGGAATTTAAATTCACCACTGAACTTCATGTGCAGTTTTTGTGTGCATTTGGTGCACATTTATTCTAAAATTAAGCAATTACAACCTGTTAACTGAATATGCTGTTAAAGGTTCTCCATTTTAGATGCAAATACATTTTTTAACCCAAACTTTAATCATCCTAAAGCTGCATTTCTAATGGAGAGCAGTTTCTTTAAGTCTCTCACTTTACATACAATCGGTTGTTCCTCATTCACAAGAAAATTCCATTGTGTAGAATACACACAGTTGAAAAAGAATGCATACAGTTATGTATTGTGTTCTCCTCCCACCTGTGGTGGCACTGTCACAGCAGATAAATGGTTGGGTGTTCTCTTAGTTAAGTTTAGCTCTCTTTGTTCGGAACTCTCCAGAACTTTCCTTTCCTTCCTGAATAAAGCACTTCATGTTTGAATCTCTGGGTTCTGAGTTCTAATGTGTCTAGGTAGAAAGGTACCGACACAACAAAGTGGCGACGAGGATGGGATGAATCTGCGTTGTGGGAACTTTCTTGTTTTCGACTACAAAACACTCGGAACAGAGATTGCAGCATCACATTAATGTTACGGGTGCAGTGAGTAAACAGAAATTTTAATTTGAAACGGGAGATGGCTACTATATTAGGAAACATCGGTGATTTTGATGAAAATGTAGAGCAATGGAGCGCTTAAACGGAACGTTTTGACTATTTTGTATTGGCGAATGCGGTGGCAAACGAAAAGGTCGTGCCTACCTTTTTGAGTGTAACGGGGCCGAAGACATTCAATTTACTTCGCAGCCTTGCGCAGCCAGATAAGCCAGGAACTAAAACATATAAGCAACTAGTGGAAATTCTTGGAGCACATTTTTCACCAAAACCTCTGGTTATTGCTGAGAGATTTAGATTTCAAAAAATGAATCAAGAGGAGGGGGAATCAGTGACGATGTTTATTGCTGCTTTAAAAAGGTTGTCAGAACACTGCGAGTTCAAGGAAGTGCTGAATGACACCATTAGAGACAGACTTGTTTGTGTGGTCTGCAAACTGCAGCGCCACACAAGCGCCTTCTTACTGAGGACAACATTACTCTTGAAAAGGCCATTGAAGTTAGTGTCTCCATGGAGATGGCAGAAAAGGAGGCTCACCAGTTGAGTTCAACAGGGAGAGTTCACAAGGTGTCGTCTGAGCCTAAAGGTGCGTGGAACGGCACGTTACTGTTGTGGGAAAACGGGCCATCACGCTAATGACTGCTGGTGTACGGAGTTGGAATGCCAAAATTGTGGCAAAAGGTCACATTGAACGCGCCTGTAGAGGTAAAAAAAAACAGAGCTGGGAAGCATAAAGCAAAATGTCTGTATTTGGACGAGAGAGGAAAAAGAGTGTTCATTCAGTGCAGTATGATGGAACAAGCAAAACAGAGGGGAGCGACACCTCTGAGGAGGAAGAGGTGCACATACTGACGGTTGCAGGTGGTTCAAATGGCTACTGGATGTCACCACTGGTGGAGGGACAATCGGTGCGGATGGAGGTGGACACATTGTGTGCCTTGTTTCAGACACTGTCTACAACAAAATGCTAAAGCATCTTGCCCTTCAGCCAACAAACATTGTGCTAAAGACGTATACCGGCGAACCTGTGACCATGAGAGGCGCCATTGAGGTGACAGTTAAATTGAACGGACAGACTGCGAAACTGCCACTATGTGGTAAAGGGAAATTACCCATCGCTACTGAGACGTGCGTGGCTAGCGAAAATCACGCTGGACTGGCCTGCAGTCCGCATGATGTCAAAAGGGGAGTCAGGTCTGACTGCAGTGTTAAACAAACATGCAGAACTCTTCAATGGGGAACTTGGGAGCATGAAAAAGATCAGCGTGAGACTGGACATTAAACCTGACAGCAAGCTGAAGTTTCACAAAGCCCGAGCTGTACCCGATGCAATTAGGCCAAAAGTTGAGGCTAACTTGGAGGCCTTAGTCGAGAATGGAGTCCTGGAGCCTGTGAGCATGAGCAAATGGGCCACACCCATTGTTCCTGTCCTGAAAAAGGATGGATCTGTTCAAATCTGCAGGGATTTTAAAGTGACTCTTAACCCGGTGCTGTCTGCGGAACAGTACCCTCTTCCCCTTATTGGTCTTTTTACGGGCCTGGCCGGAGGGCAAAAGTTCAGCAAAATAGACTTATGCCAGGCTTATCTACAAATGCATGTCGATGACAAATCAAAGGAGCTGCTGACAATTGTGACACACAAGGGGCTATACAGGTACTGCCGCCTTCCGTTTGGAATTACGTCGGCCCCTGCTCTATTCCAAAGGGCAATGGATCAGATTTTGAGTGGACTGCCAGGAGTCCAGTGCTACCTGGACGACATCCTTGTCACTGGGACAAATGAGGAGGATCATCTTCTGAACTTGGATGCGACACTACAATGACTGAAAGAGTACGGACTCAGAGTTCGTAAAGACAAATGTGAATTCTTTCAGTCTTCAGTTGAGTACCTGGGGCATGTGATTGACGCTACTGGCCTGCATAAGGCGCCGTCAAAGGTCAAGGCGATCGTGGAGGCCCCAGCACCCCAGAGTGTGAGCCAGTTACGTTCATTTCTGGGGCTACTTAACTACTATGGGAAGTTTATTCCAGACTTAGCAACTGATGTAACGGCTTCAGCAATGTTGCTAAGCCTGGAATAAACTTCCCATAGTAGCTGGAACATGGAACATGGCAATGGACTGAACTGTGCAACGAAGCTTTCGCCCAAGCAAAGAAAGCATTGCTGAAATCGGAGGTCCTGACACACTTCGACCCAAAGCTACCCGTGCAGCTAGCATGTGATGCGTCACCATATGGTGTGGGAGCAGTCATATCCCACATCATGCCTTCTGGTGAAGAGAAACCTATCACCTTCGCATCACGCACCTTGAACAAGGCCGAGAGTAACTGCACAGATTGAGCGCGAGGCCTTGGGAATCGTTTTTGGAATTCGAAAATTTCATCAGTACATTTTTGGGAGAAGGTTCACACTCCTGACAGACCACCGTCCATTGACTTCAATCTTTGGGCCCCACACTGGAATTCCGTCTCTTGCTGCAAGCAGGATGCAAAGGTGGGCTTTACTGTTGTCAGGACACACATACCACATCAAATATTGCAAATCAGACTTGCAGGGCAACGCAGACAGTCTCTCGAGGCTACCCTTGCCTGTGTGAGCCTCGTCAGATAGGCATCTTCTTTAGACAAGTGGAGGGAGCACCTGTCATGGCAGTTCAGGTGCGAAGGTACACCCGCAACGATCCAGTCCTGTCTGAGGTAATGGACGATGTCATTCGAGGGAGAGGTATAGGAGATTCTCCTAGTTTGAAACCTTGCGTTTCAAAAAGAAATGAGCTATCCGTCCAGGCAGGTTGTCGTCTTTGGGGACGCCGTGTCATCATTACGCCACCTCTGAGGCAACCTATACTGCAACAACTTCATACAGGCCACAGTTGGATGGTTCGGATGAAGGAAATGGCAAGAAGCTACTTCTGGTGGCCAAGTCTCGATGGGAATATTGAGGAGAAAGCCAAAACATGTTCCCCATGTCAAAGGGTCCGGAATGTTCCACAGCTGGCAACCCTACACCCCTGGGATTGGCCTGCAGAAGTGTGGCAGCGAGTACATGTGGACTTCGCCGGTCCTTTAGAAGAGGAGATGTTTATGGTGGTTGTGGACGCTCGTAGCAAGTGGCCGGAGGTCGCTGTGATGAGGTCTACCACGGCAGAGAAAACAATTGAGAAACTTGGTGAGATGTTCAGCTGTTATGACTCACCGGAACAACTCGTAAGTGATAATGGTCCACAATTTGTATCACAGGAGTTTCCAACCTTCCTGCATGTGAACGATGTCCAACACATCAGGTCTGCGTCCTATCATCCCTCTACTAACGGCCTGGCAGAAAGGTTCGTGCAAACTTTGAAGCACGCCTTGAAGGCATCGCAAGGTCAGGGCTCAATCCACCAACGTCTGAACAGCTTCCTGTTGTCCTACAGGAACGAGCCGCATGCCACAACCAAAACTTCCCCCGCTTCGCTCATGATGAAGAGGCAGTTGCGGACAAGTTTTGACTTACTCAAACCTCCAAGGGCAGAGCAGGTTGTCCATCGTCAACAACAAGCTCAAGTTGAAAAGAGAGAGAAGAGCCAAGGAGAGACGGTTTCATCTGGGAGAGCACGTCCTAGCTCGAAACTACAAAACTGGACCGAAATGGGTTCCTGCTACGGTGATCGCGCAGACGGGCCCTGTGTCTTACACGGGTGAGACTGCTGAGGACGTCGTCTGGAGAAGACACATAGATCAACTGTTGCTAGGAGCAGAGACAGCCACAGAGGCTCCAATGGCTGGTTGGCCTGAACTGTTTCCGGATGATACCGCAAACCAGCATCCTTTGCCACAGTGCTCTTCTCCAACACAGGAAGTCAGAGACTGTTCCACCTGTGCAAACTCCTGACTTTCGACTGACACAGGCACCTTCTCCATCTAGGCCTGTGTCAATGCCTACTGCTGTGGAAGCCAGCGATGACCGCCGGTAGCCTGTCAGCGGCGGCATCCAAGATGCTTGGATCTGTAGGCTTAGTGACTTACCCACAAGACTGGGGCAGAATAAACCCCAGGGTAAAGTCAGGGTTTGAGGCAGCCTACCTCTACCCTAGGTTAGTTGAGTGCATTGAAAGTAACTTGCCTGGTAAGGAATAATGTGGACCTTTTCATTTAAGTGGGGAGGAATATGTTATGTATTGTGTGTTCTCCTCCCACTTGTAGTGGTGCTGTCACAGCAGATAAATGGTTGGGTGTTCTCTTGGTTAAGTTTAGCTCTCTTTGTTCGGAACTCTCCAGAACTTTCCTTCCTGAATAAAGCACTTCATGTTTGAATCTCTGAGTTCTGACTTCTAATTGTGTCTAGGTAGAAAGGTACCGACACAACACATATACAACCATCATTTCTCTCAATAATTCAATCTACAATATTTGCTTTTGGTGACTAATCACTTGTAGCCAGCAAAACTGAGTCTATTTGAAGGTAGTTCATCTCTAAATTCACTAACCAGAACTGTATAGCCGGAAGAGGTCCCTGGTCTGAGTATAATTGGAGTGTCTCTACAACTTGTCCTACCTTCAATTAGTTCATTCAACGCAGTGACTGGGATAGGGAGGGTTGAATCACCCAGGCTTTCTGCTCCTAACTGCTGTTCAATGATTTTGATGACAATTGCACATGTAAATATTGCAATAAGTTCAGATCTGACTGATGCACAGCTCTTACAATCATCCCACTGTGGTCATTTGTGATGTGAAGACCAGGCCCTAAGAACAAAAACTATAGGCCCCATCAGTCTACTCTCAATCATCAGTAAAGTGATAGAAGGAGTCATCAACATGTTATCAAACAGCACTTATTCACCAGTAACCTGATCACCGATGTTCAGTTTGGGTTTCACCAGGACCACTTGGCTCCAGACCTCCTTACAGACTTGGTCCAAACATGGACAAAAGAGCTGAATTCCAGAGGTGAGGCGAGAGTGTCTGCTCTTGACTTCAAGGCAGCATTTGACTGAGTGTGGCATCAAGGAGCCCTAGGGAAACTGAAGCCAATGGGAATCAGGGAAAACTCTCTGGTGGCAGTAGTCAAACCTGGCACAAAGGAAGGTGGTTGTTGGAGGGCAATCATCTCAGTCCCAGGTTGTTGCTGCAGGAGTTACTCAGGGCAGCGTCCTAGGCCCAACTAACCTGAGCTGCTTCAACAGTGACCTTCGCCAAGACCCCATCAACGATGCCCTCCCTACCTAACCGCACTGCCTGAGCATCTTTAGTGATTCCAAAAGCAGGCACATCACCTTCTCAAAGGAAAGTAGGAATGGGCAATAAATGCTGGCTTTACCAGTGGCTCACATCCCGAGAATAAATTATTAAAAAAAAAAAAAAAAAATTAAAAAAAAACTTAATGGAAAAGCCAACTGAGATGCGTAAAACTTTTATATAATAAAAATATATACACACGACAACAGCTGGTCATGTTGTAGTTAGGATTTTATATTTAATCAGAACTTGTGCATTGTAACCTCACTTCTGAAGTGGACTGAGCCTAAACATTCACACATCACTGGTTTAATAATTTTTTTAAAAGGTAATGGCCCAAATTTTGCAGCCCCTACGGGTGTGTATGCGCCCATAAGGACTGCGCAAGTTCCAGGTTTTTCACGTGTGAAGTGCATGTGCAAAAACCTGGACCTTGTGATTTGTCAAGAATCTTCTTGACCGATCCAACGCATCCCTGGGAAAAGGGCATCCGCGGGTGGAGAGTTGCGTTATTTGCCCAACTTTTTCCCAGCGAATTCCCGTGAAATTCTTACGCCTGGTCAAAGCAAGCGTAAGGCCTGTTACCAGCATAAGAGTTTAAATGAATATAAATTTTTTTTTCAATTATTTAAACATTAAAACATCTGTAAAATAAAGTAAGTTATTTCTAGCTGCTTTAAAACATTTAAGTTTATTTTTCAAAATAAATTTTTTATTTTAAATGTAATTTTTTGTTTATTTGAGTACATGTAAATTTTTGGGGTATTCCCATTCATGCTTATGGGGTTTCCGTACATACGGAATCCCCATAAGCATGAATGGGGATTTTTTGCTTTGTCGTTGGGCCGGTCCACGTGATCCCAGGGGCGCTTGTGAGAACCGCCTGCTCCCCTGGGATACATGGGCCTCTACCTGCGGGTACCTGGAGCGGTCCAGGAGTGCTGGTCGCCATGGATCCTGAAGCCCCAGGTAGGCGTGGATCTTCTTTGCGGATCGGAAGCTTCCGACCACAAATTCGGAGCCAATGTCCACATACTGAACAAGGCAATGTCGAACCCTCTGACCTTGGTGGTGCTCCCCAGTTATGATGCAGTGATCTGGTCCCATAATATCTGAATTTTATTGTATTTAGCTCTGTAAATTCTGGGTAAGTAAGAATTCAGAGTAAAAATGTATGGCTTTCTTTGTCACTTCAATTATCTACTGTGCCTGGCTTGGTACCATTTTTGCATTCCATATCAATTTGAATAGATTGTATAGCCTGATCTGTGGCTAAGTTTTAACAATACATTTCTGGCTTTTGTACATACATTAAAATTCCATAAGGATGATGTCGACTGTCCTGCAGTAACTGAGGAACTCGGTGAATGGCAGCTTGCAGATCACTATTTCAAGATAGAGTTAATATACTTGCCTATATAGTCTCTCTTCCCTGATTGGAATTTGAAAATAGTTTCAGATTGGTATTAATATTTGTGTTTACCTTATCAACTTGACTCATACCAATACGAAAGCATAATTGAGCCCATACCTAATTATATGCTTAATTGGCATGTGTTTTGTGGTTTGAGTGCTGACAACCTATTAATCCACTGAAAGGACTCTGCATACTTTGATATTATTTCTAACTTCTGATATGTGAATTTAATTTCAATATCTCTGGATTTCCTACAGAACTGTAACTGCCCATATGGTTAGTGGACTTTCAACAACTTAATGCCCCTTTCTTGGTCAAGAAATGCCTTTTCAGTTGGATGTTTGATAAACTATTCACTCCACCGTTTCCCAATTTCTAATGTTGATAGTCATCATGGCTATTTCCTGGATTTGTCATTTAAGAATGTTAATCTAATAGTCTACAAATCAGTCTATTTTTAGACTTGCTGTTTATTCATAAGTTACCAGGAAGGGCACATTCTGAAGCAACATGCTCCAGATTATGCGCAGTCATTTCGTTCCGTGGTCACACAGGTTTTTGTATGCAGTTCTTATATTTTTCCCCAATCCCATGGGTTGCCCAAAAGATGCAAGAAGATAGAGCAAAGGTTGTACTACTAATCCCTTATAGACCCTACAGACTTTGTTTTTTGATCATCCTTGCCATGAGCAGAGCCAAGATGCCACTGCTTTGTAAGAGATTCCTCTTCTCATTGCACCTGAACCAAGAGAAACTCCAGTTGAAGGCTTGTTATTGAAAGAGGGCAAGAGTCTCCAATCCCAGTGCTAAATGTTCAGATTTAATTGTTGCAAGGTTTGTAGCACAAAAAATGACACAGCTTGTGCGATTCCTTCCTTGTGATCCACATATCTACTAGTGTTTGTTAGACATTGGTTTTAAAAGCCAAACTGCAGTTATTTCAATCTTTCATGACTCTGTTGTAATGTTGATAGTTAGAGGATCATCCACTGATAACTTGTTTTGCACTAACTATGTGGAAATTGTGCCCAGTTACGTTCTCTCTAGTTCCAGATTTGGACCTTTAATTTAGTTCAAGTTAACAAAACTCTCGAATGTGGATTGAACTTTATTGGTGCTAATTGCAACCTGCAGAATTGGTTATTGCAAGTCGTTTTATTTGCAAAACTAATTGTTCCAATTTTATTCACTGCCATATAAGTCAGAATTAGAATGTGATTTCCACAATTTAAATGCCCCCTCGGCTTCATGTTATGTCACTTGCGCAAGACAATTTAGGACATTTCAACAGTTTTTTTTTCTTTGCCAAGATCTGAGGCAAACAACAACTTGCATTTATATAGCATCTTAAACACCGAGAAACATCTCCAGTGACTAAGCAGTGAATCGCCAAATGGATGGTTGGGTGCATCCTACATTGCAATGTTCTTGCTTCCTAGGGATCTCCCTCCTAAATCTGGTGCTAATTGGACAGCATAGAGTATGCAAGGCTGTAACGTGGAACAATGCTCATTTACTAAACAATGTTTATATTTAACTGCAATATACAAGTGTCAGAAATAGAAACAGAAAATGCTGGAAACATTCAGCAGGTCAGGCAGCATCTGTGGAGAGAAACGGTTAACGTTTCAGGTCTGTGATCTTTCGTCTGAGAGAGGTCTGACGATAGGTCATCGACCTGAAATGTTAACTGTTTCTCTCTCCCCACAGATGCTGCCTGACCTGCTGAGGATTTCCAGCATTTTCTGTTTCTATTTCAGATTTCCAGCATCTGCAGTATTTTGCTTTTTGTATTGGTGTCTGTGGCAGATTGGTTCTTAAACTGATTAATGCTCCTACAGAGTATATTCATTCTTTTGAGTGATATCCTTTTACACACTGCCCCCACACCTACATCCTATCCTTGTATATTATGGAAGCAGCGAGCCCCTTCCATTGATGCTGACTTCACTGCATTATACTACAAGGTGGATGGATTTAGTATCAACTGCACATCTACAGTTACCTTTTTCATCAATTTTCTCTCCCCTCTTCATTAGCGAGGTACGGTTCCCCAAAGTTCCACCTTGCTAAAGTTACCCCTATTCACGTATGAGCTTTGAATGTCAACAGAACTTTTGACCTTTTTGAGTATATCTGGGACAAGCCCAGTTCTGTTTTTGCCTGATGTTCACATGCACAGCCTTCCAGCAGGGGTAACTAGACAAGAATTGGGAGCAATAACCTTGGATAATTTCATCTTAATCCAAGAACTGAGGCCTGTTGCATCACTCTTATCACAGCTTAGGTGAGGCCAGTTAACTCTACCTAAACTGGGGATTAAATCCAAGACTGCGTTGATTAGTAGGACCTTGATTAGTGTTGCCTAGATACTTACTGGATAAATTCAGTGAGAAAATAAGAGTTGCAGATATGAAACTCCATATGTGAAAGAATTGCATGTACAGAGTTGTTGGTTGGGCTGGGACCTTATAAATTGTGCTCCATAATAGCCTATCCTGATTGCAAACAGTGGTCACCTTTTTATTCATGCCTTTAATTTAAAACTTGTATGAACTGTATTTAACCCCAATTATGAGTGTGCATCACAGTATTCTAATTTTAAAGTATAGTCTCCGAAGAAGTGTTGTAGGAGCCTTTATATATTCTATCTACTATCATTAAAGATCGTGTTTTGTTTTTAAGGTCAGTTGAGGTTAATTGTAATTTGTTTTAAGTGCCATGCACCACCTAAAACATACGTTTTTTTTTCTTGCCAATTTTCTCCCTTTATAAGGTGCTGAATATTAGTGGGTGCGTTCAGCAGCACTCCAGTACTTAGCCCAGGTCATTCATTCTGCGTCACAAGCCCTAGATATTGAGTAATGGTGGCCGATTTGTGGAGGGCACCACAGTCACCTGATCCTGAGTATCCACATGCACACTTTCCAACAATCTGCTGGCTAGCGATGAAGATTGGAAACATTGCTTTTCTCTGCCTCCTGGCCTTTTCTAGTTCAAAGGAATCCTATTCTAACCTCTTCAGTGTTTTTCCTATCAATTTGAAATAAATCTATCATACTGGTGGACTTTGCTCTAGCTAGTGCTGGTTTCCAGTTGACTGTTCAAGAGATAACTGTGGATTTTTCTTGCCTGCTGTTCGCAACGCTCCTTCCCCCTTCAAACCATCTTGCTGCCCTGGTGGTGTATTCCATTTTGTGGCCGAGTTGAAAATGATAAAGTTCAGGCTTAACTGGGCATCCAATGAACTCAACCAGTAACTACTTGTTGACATGCATACAAAATACTGGTGGCATCTCCCACTGTGCCCCTGCCACAGTAATGAAACGGCCCTCATCAATGTCACAAATAACATCCTATGCAACTGTGACCATGGTAAACTATCCCTTCTCGACCTGTCTGCAGCCTTGACACGCATGACCACACCATCTTCCGCCAACCCTCTCCTCTCTGTCTTCCAGCTAGGTGGGACTACCCTTGCCTGGTTCCATTCTTCTCTATCCAGTTGTAGTCAGAGAATCACCTGTAATGGCTTCTCTTCCCACAGTTACCTCTGATGTCCCCAAGGATCGATCCTTGGCTCCTTCCTATTTCTTATCTACATCCTGCCCCTCGGCGACCTCATCTGAAAACACAATGTCAGTCTCCACATGTACGCTGAAGGCACCCAGCTCTACCTCGCCACCACCACCTCTCTCGAACCCTCCACTGTCTCTGATTTGTCACACTGCATGTCCAACATCCAGTACAGGATGAGCAGAAATTAACTCCAACTAAATATTGGGAAGACTGAAGCCATTGTCTTTGGTCCCCACCACAAACTTCGTTCCCTGACCACCACTTCCACCCCTCTTGTTGGCAACTGTTTGAAGCTGAGCCAGACCGTTCGCAGCCTTGGTGTTGTGTTTGACCCTGAGATGAGCTTCCAACCACACATCTGCACCATTACTAAGACCGCCTATTTCCACCTCCATAACATTGGCCGTCTCCACCCCGCCTCAGTTCACCTGCTGCTGAAACCCTCATCCACGCCTTTATTACCTCTAGACTCAACTATTCCAATGGTCTCCTGGCCGGCTTGCCATCTTCCACCCTCCATAAACTTGAGCTCATCCAAAACTTTGCTGCCCGTATCCGAACTCCTGCACCATGTCCCATTCACCCATCATCCCTGTGCTTGCTGACCTACATTGGCTCCCGGTTCGGCAACACCTCAGTTTTAAAATTCACTTTTTTTTCAAATCCCTGCCTACCTCTAGCCTCCTCCGGCCTTTCAAGCCTTAAATCTCTGCGCTCCTCCAATTCTAACATCTTGTGCATCCCCAATCGCTCCACCATTGGTGGCTGTGCCTTCAGCTGCCAAGCTCTGGAATTCCCTCCTTTAAACCTCTTCGCCTCGCTACCTCTGCTCCTTAAAATCTACCTTTGTCCAAGCTTTTGGTCATCTGTCCTAATATCTCATGTGGCTCTGTCAAACTTTGTTTGATAACGCTCCTGGGAAACGCTTTGGGATGTTTCACTACATAAAGGTGCTATATAAATGCAAGTTTTTATTGTTTATGCCCAGTAAATGCTTGTTCATGCTCATGTCCTTCAACTAATCTTTGGAAACTGTCCATTGTATTATTCTATTCACAATTAATGTCCTCTTGAAGGTGAATGATTTAAACCTTAAGCTAAAAATGAAGTTTATCAATTAAATATTTCATGTTATTGTATTCTTGTGTAGGGCTGGATGGTTACGTGCAGTGCTATGTTCACAATTTTGAGCGAGAGAAGATAAATGGTGAGCAGCTTCTACAGATTAATCATCAGGATCTTGAAGAATTGGGAGTAACTCGCATTGGTCACCAAGAGCTGATCCTGGAGGCTGTGGATCTGCTTTGTGCTCTGGTAAGTTTTAAAAAAGAACTTTTTTCAGAAGAGTTTAAGGAAGCAAACGACTGTGTAGTATGCTCCAGTGCGAGCATCATCTGAACAAAAATGAAAAACTATAAAAAGTATTTATGACCTAATTGGGGTTTTTGAATAGACTTGTGAATTTTGTAGATGCAAGAGGAAAGATTGTTACAATTCACAACAAAAAACTTGTCGCCCACAAACACATTACACAGTAACTTTAAAAAAAAAAAAAAAAAATTGTTCTAGTAGGCCTGAAGGGGAAGTAATGAAGACGTTCCCTTCCCTACGGCATTCGATAAGGTGCCACACGAGTTTATTAAACAAAATTGTTGGTGTTCAGAGGGACCTGGGAGTCCCTGAATCAGAGTTAACATGCATGAAGAGCAAGCAATTGGGAAAGCAGATGTTCTGTTGGCCTTTATTACAAGAGGATTTAAGTGTAGGAGTAAAGATGTCTTACTGCAATTATATAGGGCCCTGGTCAGACCACACCTGGAGTATTGTGTACAGTTTTGGTCTCCTTACCTAAGGAAGGATATACTTGCCATAGAGGGAGTGCAATGAAGGTTCACCAGACTGATTCCTGGGGTGGGGGGATTGTCCTATGAGGAGAGATTGAGTAGACTAGGCCTATATTCTCCAGAGTTTAGAAGAATGAGAGGTGATCTCATTGAAACACACAAAATTCTTACAGGGTAGATGCAGGGAGGATGTTTCCATTGGCTGGGGAGTCTAGAACACAGTCTCAGAATAAGTGGTCATCCATTTAGGACTGAGATGAGGAGAAATGTCTTCAGAGGGTGGTGATTCTTTGGAATTCTCTACCCCAGAGGGCTGTGGAGGCTCAGTCGTTGAGAATATTCAAGACCGAGATCGATAGATTTTTGGATATTAAGGGAATCAAGGGGTATGGGGATAGTGCAGGAAAGTGGAGTTGAGGTAGAAGATCAGCCATGATCTTATTGAATGGCGGAGCAGGCTCAAGGGGCCAAATGGTCTACTCCTGCTCTTATTTCTTATGTTCAATAAGCATTTGCTCGTGGGAACATAAAATAGGATCGTTTTCTCATTTTTAATTCAAAAACAGGTGAACAGTGATCCTGAAAAGTCCTAGTTATCTTCTGTTATCATTTTGGAATCACAATCACAGAAACCCCACAATGCCGAGAGGCCATTTCGGCCCATCGAGCCTGCACCGACACATATCCCACCCGATCCCTGTAACCCCTACACCAACACATATCCCACCCTATCCCCGTAACCCCACGTATTTAATCCCCCTAACACTAAGGGTCAATTCATCATAGCCAATCAACCTAACCCGCACATCTTTGGACTGTGGGAGGAAACCGGAGCACCCGGAGGAAACCCACGCAAACACGGGGAGAATGTGCAAACTCCACACAGACAGTCACCCGAGGCCGGATTCGAACCTGGGTCCCTGGCGCTGTGAGGCAACAGTGCTAACCGCTATGCCACCGTGCTGTTTAGTATCCCCTCCTGTTCCTAAGCCTGCTTGGTTTGGACTCTGCTCCTGTAGATGAAAAAAAAACAATGGTGGAAGGAAAAGGAGAACATAAGAAATAGGAGCAGGAGTAGGCCAATCGGCCCCTTGAGCCTGCTCCGCCATTCAATAAGATCATGGCTGATCTGATCCTAACCGCCAATCTACTATCACTGAACCATCTCCTGAATCTAACAGAATTAGATACACGAAATAGGAGCAGGATCAGGCTACATGGCCCCTGGGCCCGCTCCGCTACCCACAGGGCCATGACCGATCCGAACCTAGACTCATGTCCAAATTCCTCCCCGTAACCCTTAATTCCCTTTTACTTCTAGGAAACTGTCTATTTCTGTTTTAAATTTATGTAATGTAGCTTCTACAGCTTTTTGGGGCAGCATATTCCATGGACCTACCACCCTCTGAGTGAAGTAGTTCCTCCTCATCTCAGTTTTGAAAGAGCAGCCCCTTATTCTAAGACTATGCCCCCTAGTTCTAGTTTCACCCATCATCGGGAACATCCTCCCCGCATCCACCCGATCCAACCCCTTCACAATCTTATGTTTCAATAAGATTGCCTCTCATTCTTCTGAACTCCAATGAGTAGAGTCCCAATCTACTCAACCTCTCCTCATATGTTCATCCCTGGGATTAACCGAGTGAACCTTCTTTGTACTGACTCGAGAGCAAGTATGTCCTTAAGTATGGACACCAAAACTGTACGCAGTATTCCAGGTGCGGTCTCACTAATACCTTGTACAACTGAAGCAATACCTCCCTATTTTTATATTCTATCCCCCTAGCAATGAAAGCCAACATTCCATTGGCCTTCTTAATCACTTGCTGCACCTGCATACTAACCTTTTGAGTTTCGTGCACCAGGACCCCCAGATCCCTTTGTACTTCAGTACTTTCAAGTTTCTTGCCATTAAGATAATAACTTGCTCTACGATTTTTCCTGCCAAAGTGCATAACCTCACACTTTCCAGTATTGTATTCCATCTGCCAAATCTCTGCCCACTTACTTAGCCTGTCTATGTCCCCTTGCAGGTTTTTTATGTCCTCCTCACTCACTACTTTCCCTCCCATCTTAGTATCATCTGCAAACTTTGATATGTTACACTCGGTCCCCTCCTCCAAATCGTTAATATAGATTGTAAAGAGTTGGGGACCCAGCACTGACCCCTGTGGAACACCACTAGTTACTGATTGCCAGTCTGAGAATGAACCATTTATCCCAACTCTGCTTTCTGTTAGATAGCCAATCCTCTATCCATGCCAGAATATTACCCCCAATCCCATGATTTTTTATCTTAAGCAATAATCTTTTGTGTGGCACCTTGTCAAATGCCTTTTGGAAGTCTAAATACACTACGTCCACTGGTTCCCCTTTATCCACCCTGTATGTTACTTCCTCAAAGAACTCCAGCAAATTTGTCAAACATGACTTCCCCTTCATAAAACCATGCTGACTTTTGTCCTATTAAATTATGATTATCCAAATGTCCTGTTACTGTCTCCTTAATAATGGACTCCAATATTTTACCTACCACAGATGTTAGGCTAACCGGTCTATAGTTTCCAGCCTTCTGTCTACTGCCCTTTTTAAATAAGGGCATTACATTAGCAGTTTTCCAGTCTGCTGGGACCTTTGCTGATTCCATGGAGTTTTGGAAAATTATTACCAATGCATCCACAATCCCAACCGCCACTTCCCTCAAGACCCTAGGATGTAAGCCATCAGGTCCAGGTGATTTATCCACCTTGAGTCCCATTATTTTACCGAGTACCACTTCCTTCGTGATTTTGATCGTGTTTATCTCCTCCCCCCCCCCCATAGCCCCCTGTTTGTCCAGTGTTGGGATATTCTTAGTGTCTTCTACTGTAAAGACTGAGGCATGTGTTTTGAATCTACAGCTGCACTGGTGTTCCCCACCCCACCACATTCCTTTTTTGTTTGCCAGTTCCCAAAGAAAGACTAGAGAAAATGTGGGGAAAAAGTTTTGAGGGGAAATATTCATTTTGTAAATCAAATTGTAGCCAGTTAAATGCGTCACTTGCTTGGTTTAAAAATATAATCTATTTTGCTCTTGAGAATAACCACGGCTTCATCTTTTTAATGGGTTTTCAGTTTTTCTATGTAACTGATTAAAAATCTGACCTGCAAGATTTCCCTGATGTAAGATTTTTTTCTGCTTTGGGAGACCCATGTCTAATCTTACTGGAAAAGCTTTGCGACTTGTCCAGAGGCATGCTATGGAACTGCTGGTTACCAGCAGTGGCAGCTGTGTCTCAGTTGGTAGCACCCTCGCCTGAGTCAGAAGGTTGTGGGTTCAAATCACACTTTCAAGACTTGAGCACAAAAATCTAGGCTGATACTCCAGTACTTCACTGTCGAAGCATCCTTCCATCCAGATTCTGTGCTTGGAAATCTACTGTGACACACCAAGCTGGGACTTGAACCCTTGAAAGTACTTAACATTTCACTTGTGTTGCAGCACTAGCATTAGTGATAGACTTTGTTGGAGGGCAGGAAGGAGAAGGGAGAAAATGCTCTGCTCAGTGGCAGCCAGCAGAGAGGGGCTAGTTGAATACATCTTTTGTAAGTTTCAGTGTAGACTTGCTATCTACTTAGCAAGAAAATATTTTCTAATTTTTAGACTTGAATGGGGAAGTCCTTCAGAGAGTGCACTGGTTTTATTTCCCAGGAGAATTATTTATAATTGAGTATATATCTTAACTAGATTTAAATAGAAAATGTAAGTAGAGAAGTTAAGATTTTACCTTGCAAACAATAGGTGTCTGGAAGAGGGGAAGGGTTGTATAATTCAGGTTCTCTGCCCACTGCCCCCCCCCCGGTACTTTTTAAGTTGCATAGAGAACCATAGAAGTTGACAGTATAGGTCACTCAGTCCACTATATTGCAGCTCATTGCTAGTGTAGTCCAAAATTAATCCCACTGCTCTGCGTGTTCCCCATAAACTCTTCCTCTGCTTCAAATAGTTATCTCGTTTTCTCTTTTGAAGTATACATTGACTCTCTCAACAATTCTGTGCGGCAAAGTATTCCGTGCTCCAGCAACTCTTTATAAAAAAAATTCTCCTAACGCCTCTCCTCCTTAATGAAAATTGTAAATTGTCATCACTGAATCCCCAATCAGAGGAAATAGTCTTTCCATATGCACACATTCACAACATTTAAAATACTTGTTTAAAAACCTTGAATAATCTACTCGGTGTAGTGGAAGTCATTCCCATATCTCGTGTCTTTGCTCAAACTATAGATTCCCCTCTCTGGCATTATCCTGCTGGATCTGCACTCTTTAGCTTTAAATTTCTTTCTATATTGGTGTGCCCAAAACTGCACACCTTACTGTAACTGTGGCCTAACTAATATTTTGTACAAATTTATCTTTACTATTTTATTCTTGTACTCCACGTCCCTATCTATCTATTCAATGATGCAACCTCTTCTTGCTTGATAGGAGTATATTTATTTTGTATGGTGTCCATCTCTAGTTTCACGATATCTAACTTGTCATTTATTTCATACAAAAGGAAAAATGGTTGGGTAAGAACGTGTAATGGTATTGTGCATACTATAATTTAACGAAATAACAGCTATTCTTGTAAACTAGTTATTTTTGTTACAGAATGTTCTAGTTGATTATAGTGCTGAGCTCCAGTGGTCAAATGAGTGACTTTGGAACATTGTATGTAGCCATCCCCTCTGCACGATTAAGTGCAGACATAACATTTGAGCGATTCATATGACTGACTAAATACTGGATGTATACTCTAGTGTATTCAACCTTTCAAAGCAACAGAGTTGCCTAAAAGTTTGAAATTGCAGCTAATTTAGTTCAGAACTACCAAGTCTACAGTAAAGTCATTGTGCCTAAGCTCTTCCTTTCAGACATTAGTTGTTTTTGGTCACCATCTCCTACAACTTCATTTGCCTTACTTGGGGAGCATTGTTAGAGCTGCTACCTTTTGAATGAGACATTAAACCAAGGTGCCAACTGCTTGTTCAGATGAAGGTAACTGATTGCATGGCACTATTTGATGAAGAACATGCAGTTCTTCTAGTGTCATAGCCAACATTCATCCCTCAACCATTACTTTTAAAACAGATTATCTGGTCATTTATCTGATTTGCTGAGTGTGCAAAATGGCTGTGCAGTTACCTAGAGACTAAACTTAAAAAATGTTTTTTAAATTATGTAATTTGCTATGAAGAGCTTTGGGATATCCTGAGGATATTGAAAGCCAAAATATAAATGCAGTTGCTATCTTATATCAAGCCTGAATTAAAAAATTCTGTAACATTAACTTAAAATCCAAACTCTCTGGTACACAGCTGTTCTTGAGGAACTTTTTGCCTCATGTATTGGGATAACACTCATTGTGCGTGTTGTCGTCTCCCAAAATCGTGCCCATCTTTCCCGCAGCTCCATTTTCTGAACCTCTTCAATCAGGTTTCCGCCTCTGCCACAGCCATGAAACGCCCTTCTCAAAGCCACAAATGACATACTATGTGACTCTGAACAAGATGCACTATCCCTCATCTTTCTCAACCTGTCTGAAGCCTTTAATATGGTTGACCACGCCATCCTTCTCTAACGATATTGTCCAGCTTGGTTGGACTGTCCTCGCCTGGTTTCATTTTTATCTGCTCAGTCATAGACAGAGTATCTCCTGCAATGATTTCTCTTCCTGCTCCCTCACTGTTACCTCCTGGAGTCCCCCAAGGATCTATCCTTGCGCCCCCCCCCCCCCCCCCCCCAATTCTCATCTTCATGTTGCCCCTCGACGATATCATCTGAAAACACAATCTCAGATTCTGCATGTACACTGCCGGCACCAAGCTTTACCTCACCACCATCTCTCTCGACCCCTCCACTGCCTCTATCATGTTGCTTGTCTGACATCCAGTACTGGGTGAGCAGAAATTTCCTCCACCATAATAATGGCTCGCATTTTGTGTTAATAACAGTGAGGCTAACGGCGGTCACTGTTCTTAGAGTAAATCGGACAGCGACTTCCAGCGTCCGCACATGTGCACTGAAACGTGGAAATCCTGAAGTCGCTGTCAGAAATACCCAGTGCCTCCACAGGCTGCGCTGTAATAGTCCTCGCTGGTAGATTTGACACTGAAATCAATGTAACGCCGTGAAGTTGCAATACTTATCCACGTGTTGCCCACTAAACAGGTCAGAAAGTGTTGGGGCTGGTGCATTCAGGAGTAAGTGAATTTTTAACTGCGTGATAAGCGATCATTACTGCCAAACAACCCCTCTGGCCCTGAAAATTTAATTTTACTAATGTATGATTTTATACTTCGCTGTTTCTTGCACTGTTCGCAGGTGCCCTGAGCCTTTGCAGAGGCCGCTGTACTGGAAATGATCTCTAAATAGTGCAAGTTGTCGCCCAATAGTTCGCCAAAGGTTTGTCGGCAGCTGTCAGCCGTTCCTTCAATGCTGACTGCAAAATCCGGCCCATTGTCTTCGGTCCCTCCCTGGTCATTACCTGAGGCTGAACCAGACTGTTCGCAACCTCGGCTGCCTAATTCACCCTGAGATGAGCGTTTGACCCCCTATCCTCTCCATCACCAAGACTGCCTACTTCCTCCTTTGTAACATCGCCTGTCTCCGCCCCTGTGTCAGCTCATCTGCTGAAACCCTCATCCATGCATTTGTTACCTCCAGACTCGACTGTTGCAATGCTCTCCTGGCCGGCTTCCCATCTTTAACCCTCTGTAAACTTGAGCTCATCCAAAACGCTGCTGCCCGTATGTAACTCTCCAAATCTTGTTCACCCATCACCCCTCTACTTGCTGGCCTACATTGATTCCCAGCCTGGCAACGCCTCGAATTGAAAATTCTCGTCCTTGTTTTCAAATCCCTCCATGTAATCTTATCTCTGTAACCTTCTCCAGCCTTACAACTCTGAGATCTCTGCACTCCTCCAATTCTGGCCTCTTGCGCATCCCCAATTTCCAGCACCCCACCATTCAGCTGCCTTGGCCCTATATTCTGGAATTCTCTCCCTAAACCTCTGCCTCTCTACACCTCTCTCCTTAAGATGTTCTTTGACTAAGTTTTTGGTCACCTGTCTTAATATATCTCTCTGGCTCTGTCAAATTGTTGTTTGATCATGCCCCTATGAAGTGTTGTGGGAAGTTTTGTCCTGTTAAAAATGCAAGTATTGTAGTTGTATAAAAATGTTCAACCTACTATTGCTGTATATAATTTTATTTATTTGATTTGTTAATACTCCCTTGCAAGCAGTTAAGCACAATGCCCAACTACCATAATTATCTGAGCACATCTTTTCTGTCATGTGTTTTAATAGCACTTTTTTTGCACAACGTCCATTCTCCACAACAGGGTATCGAGTGATGGCAATGAGCCTGGGGCCACCTTGATTTGTATGGCTAAATCCCTGACCTTGGGTGCCATAATGAGCCTCAATGCCCCTGAGTTTGGAGGGGAAAATTCAGATTGTTTTCTATGACTTTCCACTGACCCCTGTGCACTGGTGGCAGAAGTTAGCAAACAGCAATAGGAGTAGGAGCCTAAGCTGTGTTCCTTTTCCCTCCCTAACCTGGCAGAGCCCAGTTTTACCACATCTTTTGCTGACCTGGTTGAGATCCACTAATTTGGGACAAACTGAGGATCCATCACGGGACCTTCATGGCCCCTGTGGTTCAGCAGGTCACTGGATAAATGTTGCTGCACAACTGGGGGAATATGGCTACTTTTCCATGGACCTGCAAGGACAAGAAAAGATCAGCTGACCCATGAAGCCCATCCCATAATTTTCATAGCTTAACCCACCCAATCCACGCTCTACCCACCAACTATGCAATCTCCTTGGAGAGGCAAAAAAACCTTCTGTCAATTTAGGAAAAAGCTCTGGGAAATTGCTCTCTAACCCCTGAAGGCAATCACCAACTTCCAGGAAACCACAGTGAGTGGTAAGCACATCCCTCCCACCCACCACCCCTTAATACCCACCTACTTCCTATTTGTAGTTATGTTGGCCACACTTGGGAACTTGTCTAGTGTTTGGTTTACATTTGATTAATTTAGAAGTCAGCTGTGGCTCATTGGAAGCATTCTCACCTCAAATCAGAGGGTCATGGGTTCAAGCCTCACTCAAGAGACTTGAGTGCATAATCCAGGCTAACACTCCTGTGCAGTACTGAGGGAGTACTGCAGTGTCTGATGTGCCATCTTTCAGTTGAGATATTAAACTGAATACCCGCCTGCCTCCTCACGTGGACATAAAAGATCCCAAGGCACTATTCGAAGAAGAGCAGGAGAGTTTTCCCGGTGTCTTGGCTAACATTTATTCCTTAACTGACACCACTAAAACAGATTACCTGGTTATTTATCACATTGATTTTTGTTGGATCTTGCTGAGTGCAAATTGGCTGTCATGTTTCCCTGCATTACAACAGTGACTACACTTCAAAAGTACTGCATTGGGTCTGAGATTGTGAAAGGTGTTCTGTAAATACAAGTTTTTTCCTTTTTAACTGTACTGGAGCATAGTGCAGAAAAGAGTACCTGAAGCAATGCATTTCCTTTTGTAAATCGTTTTATATAATCTTGTAATGTAAATGGTTTAAAATAAGAACCAATCTCTAATGCTGCATGTCAAAAAGATCATGCCATATTAACATTTAACTTGTAGAAACAGCTCATTTGTTTTTGGGAATAGCTCCAAGTATTCCAAGGAAAAGTATTGATTAACCTTTGACTATTGCAGTGTGCAATAAATTTGGAATGGGTATCTAGTTAAGAGTACCTCTGTCTACTTACTGAGGCTGTAGTTGACTTGGTTTTTACCCATTTTCCTTTTTTTTATTTTAAAAAGAAAATCTTTTGATCCTCTTTGAAAATCCAAATGGAGCCGGTCACTGCCTTGAAACCACCTAGCAAGGAAAGAACTTGCATTTGTGTTGCAACTTGCGTCCTTGGAATGCCTCTATGTTTACAGCTGGTCGTTACTTTTAAAGAGCAGTCACTAATGTTATGTAGGCCATGAATTTTCCCACAGCAAATGAAAGAATGGCCAGATAATTGGTTTTGGTGGTGGTTGAGAGGGTACTGTTGGCCAGAGTGCGCACAATATCCTGCTCCTCTTTGAATAGTGCCATAGGATTTTTTATGTCCACCCAAGCAGGCAGATGGAGCCTCTGTTTAGCAGCTCCAACAATCCAGCTGTGGCTCCTTATTGCACTGCAGTGTCGGCCTAACTTGTATGCTCCAGTCCACCGTATTTGAACCCCAAGACTTCTGACTTGGGTGCAAATGGAGTCAAGCTGACAAAGCTGTATAAAGTACTGCTTTTCCCCACCATCTTCCGCCTTATCCAAAAGAGAACTAGATGTTGTGGGGAAAATATACTGTAATTTAACTCTTGCTTTTTTGTTGAAAAAATATTTATCAGGAGTAGACTAGTATAGAAGTCTCCTAACCTTGTAGTTTTTGAACCCTATGGCGGACCTGTCCCTTCAGAGGGACAGTCAACAATTGGCTCCACAGATCTGTCTTCAGCTGGAAAAAGTCTAAAGGCTGGGCACACGTATAGAGCCTTGATGTCTGCTGACTGCCTTGTGAAACGATGGGCCTCCCTTGGGCTGTTTAAAACAAGGAAACTGAGCATTTGAGGTTAGTCTTTTTAAGACTTCAGGAGTTGTGGTTTCTCCTATAGCTCAGCAATTATCTCCCACATTTTTCCTGTTGGCGGTGGTAACTACTGTCAACTGGATTGATGTGTATTTTGTTTTTCTTGTAGCAAAAGAGGAAATCAGAAGGGCACTTATTATTTCAATTAATGGGAAGTCATAGTTTAATTTGAAAGTTCAACCTGGTGCATTTTAATTTGATGCTTGTTCAAAATTCAGTTCACAATTGAAGTTCAATCATGTGTATAATGAATAGATTCATTAACTTGGAAATTGGATTGGTCTTGGCTGGCTTAGTGCATTTTACAAACCAGAGAAGAGTTTACAAATGTTCAAGATCCAAAAATATGTGCTGTAACTTTGCAGTTTTGGCACATGTTTTCCAGTTAAACCAGTTGCAGAAGATGCATACAGTCGACTTCCAGTTAAACCAGTTGCAGAAGATGCATACAGTCGACTTCAAATTCAAAGTTGCTTAATTCAAATAATTAGATCATTTAAATGTTATGACAAACTGCCTTTGAATTATCAGGAGCAGACTGTTAATAGCACATTGGCAACCTGAATCCATTGGTAATCTTTTCAGTAAGCCTCTGAAACTGTTTTATATAATCAATGTCTTAATTATGTGTTTTGGTTAACCTTTAATGTGTGCTGTTAACGTTAGAATAGTTCTAAAAACATGGAATGCGTATTGCCAGGACTCTACAGAATTTTACTAGTTTCAGGGTGTGGTAAACCACTTGTTGTTACACACTGTTGTACCTATGCATGTCTCGGCTGGCTCCACCCACACAGGCCCAGGTATAAAGGTGATTGACCTGCAGCCCCCTGCCTTCTTGGAACCCAGTCAACCACGAGAGGCATGCTCTGTTCTTTGCTAATAAAAGCCTTTAGTTACTCTCTTAACTCTGTCTTTTATGAGTAATTGATAGCGCATCAATTTTATTAGCAAAAACAAAATGTCGACATTTGCTGAACAGCAGGCTGCTGCACCAAACGCTGAGCAACAGGAGCTGCTGCGAGCCCTCAGACCAACATGCCTGGACCTAGACCCCCAAGAAGCGGGTTCGGCTACCAAATTCGCGCATTGGCTGCGTTGCTTCGAGGCCTACCTGCAAGCCTCAACTGTGACCCTGGACGAAAACAAGTTGGAAATCCTGGCCTCAAAGGTGAGCCACCAAGTTTATACAATAATCCAGGACGCGACGACCTACGCGGCGGCTATCGGTCTGCTAAAAGGGCAATACGCACGCCCGGTAAATACGGTCTATGCCCGGCACCTCTTAAGATCCCGCAGACAGCAGCCCGGGGAATCGGTGGAGGCCTTCCTACGGGCACTACGGATACTCGGCCGAGACTGCGATTGCAAAGAAGCATCAGCCGCAGCACACACGGAGGGACTGATCCGAGATGCTTTCGTTGCGGGTCTAAGGTCCGACTACTCCCGGCAGAGACTGTTGGAAAAGGGAGAAATGGACCTGAGAAAGGCAGTGTCCCTCTCGCTCGACGCGGCCCACAGGAATATGGACGCCTTCTCCCCTAACCGCTCCGCAACGTGGACGCCACAACCTTGGGTCATGGGACCGCCACCTTCAACTGCTGCTGCGATGTCCAAGGCACAGAAATGTTATTTTTGTGGCCAGGCAAAACACCCCAGAGCACGCTGCCCGGCGAGAAACGCTACCTGCTCCGGCTGCGGGAAGAAAGGACACTGTCAGCGCCTGCAAAGGTAAAACCGCTAACGCCAGCAGCGCCGCGTGCGAACCGTGGGGGCAGCCATCTTGGACTCCCCCAGCCGCGTGGGGATCGGGACCATGGGCGCCGCCATTTTGTCCGCCATCTCGGACGTCTCCAACTTCAACCACGGGGGACCCGGACTCAACCACCGCCTCATCTGACGACCACATCGACTCGCTCGACCATACGCTGGCCTCCGTGACGCTGGACCAATCTTTCCCTCATCAACTGTCCAGGTCCATGATGGACATTAAGGTAAACGGCCGCGCCACTACCTGCCTTTTTGACAGCGGGAGCACGGAAAGCTTTATCCACCCCGACACGGTGCGGAGTTACTCTCTCCCGGTCCTGCCGACGCGACATCGGATCTCTTTGGCTTCCAAAGCCCAGTCAGCGGACGTCGGTGGCTACTGTGTAGTGACCCTTTCAGTAAGGGGCACAGAATACAAAAATTTTAAACTCCTGGTCCTGCCCCATCTTTGCGCTGCCGTTCTACTGGGGTTGGATTTTCAGTGCAACCTTAAGAGTGTCACATTAGCGTACGACGGACCCCTCCCCCCATTCAGTCTGCAGCCAGCAGCTTTTAAATCGCCCGCCGCGCAACATTTGCAGCCTCTCCACCCTTAAAGTCCCCCCCTCCTTGTTCGCTAACCTCACCCGCGACTGTAAGCCCATCGCTACCAAAAGCAGGCGTTACAGTGCCGGGGATAGGAGCTTCATTAAATCCGAGGTAGCAAGACTCCTGAAGGAAGGGATTATTGAAAGTAGCACCAGCCCATGGCGAGCACAAGTGGTGGTAGTGAAGACTGGCGAAAAACAGCGCCTAGTTATTGACTACAGCCAGACGATCAATCGCTACACCCAGCTAGATGCATACCCACTCCCCTGCATATCTGACATGGTCAATCAGATAGCACAATACCGGGTGTTCTCGACGATTGATCTGAAGTCGGCATACCACCAGCTCCCCATCAGGGCTGAGGACCGCCAGTACACAGCTTTTGAAGCCGACGGTCGTCTCTACCACTTCCTCAGAGTTCCCTTCGGCGTCACCAACGGGGTTTCAGTCTTCCAACGGGAGATGGACCGGATGGTCGACCAGAACGCGCTCCAGGCCACTTTCCCCTATCTAGACAACGTCACCATCTGTGGCCGCGACCAGCAGGACCATGATAATCTAGAGAAATTCCTCCGTACGGCCCAGCGGCTGAACCTAACATACAACAAGGACAAATGTATGTTTCGTACCAAGTGCCTTGCCATTCTTGACTCCGTTCTCCACTACGGAGCCATCGGCCCCGACCCCGACAGGATGCGCCCCCTTATGGAGCTCCCCCTCCCCCATTGCCAAAAAGCACTGAAGAGATGCCTAGGGTTTTTCTCTTACGATGCTCAGTGGGTGCCCAACTATGCGGACAAAGCCAGACCCCTCATCAAGTCCACCTCCTTCCCCCTGACAGCAGAGGCCTGTGCAGCCTTCACTCTCATAAAAGGAGATATTGCGAAGGCCACAATGCACGCAGTGGATGAGTCCATCCCTTTCCAAGTGGAGAGCAACGCATCCGACTTTGCCCTAGCTGCAACCCTTAACCAGGCGGGGAGACCCGTGGCCTTTTTCTCAAGGATCCTCCAGGGCCCCGAGATTCGACACTCCTCTGTCGAAAAGGAGGCCCAGGCCATTGTGGAAGCTGTGTGACATTGGAGGCATTACCTGGCCGGAAAACGATTTACCCTGCTCACTGACCAGCGTTCAGTAGCTTTTATGTTTAATAATAAGCAGAGGGGCAAAATCAAGAACGACAAGATCTTGAGGTGGAGAATCGAACTCTCCACCTACAATTACGATATCTTGTACCGGCCCGGGAAACTCAATGAGCCCCCAGATGCCCTATCACGTGGTACATGCGCCAATGCGCAGGTCGATAGACTGAAGACCCTCCACAATGACCTCTGCCACCCGGGGGTCACCAGGTTTTTTCACTTCATCAAATCCCGTAACCTGCCCTACTCCATCAAGGAGGTCAGGACCATGACCAGGAACTGCCAAATCTGTGCCGAGTGCAAACCGCATTTTTATAGGCCAGACAGAGCAAGCCCGATCAAAGCCACGCGCCCCTTTGAACGGCTGAGCGTCGATTTTAAAGGGCCCCTCCCCCCCTCCGACCGCAATGTGTACTTCCTCAACATAATTGACGAGTACTCCCGTTTCCCGTTTGCCATCCCTTGCTCAGACATGACCAGTACCACGGTCATTAAATGTCTGAATGACCTCTTCGCCTTGTTCGGTTTCCCCAGCTATATTCACAGCGACAGGGGCTCATCCTTTATGAGCGACGAACTCCGGCAGTACCTGCTCTCGAGAGGTATCGCTACAAGCAGGACCACCAGCTACAACCCCCCGGGGGAATGGCCAGGTGGAAAGGGAGAATGCGACGGTCTGGAAGGCAGTCCTTTTAAACTTGAAATCTAAGGGCCTTCCGACCTCTCGCTGGCAGGAAGTCCTCCCTGCGGCGCTCCATTCCATTCGGTCACTGCTCTGTACAGCCACCAATGCTACCCCTCACGAGAGAATGTTCTCCTTCCCCAGGAAGTCCACATCGGGGATCTCGTTACCGACATGGCTGACTTCTCCAGGACCCGTCCTACTGCGGAAGCATGTGAGGTCCCATAAGACGGACCCCCTGGTCGAGAGGGTGAGCCTCCTCCATGCCAACCCTCAGTATGCTTACGTGGTGTACCCGGACGGGCGGGAGGACACAGTCTCCATACGAGACCTCGCACCTTCGGGTGCTCCCGAAACACCCCCCTCGCCATCCACCACTACCCACGCCTACCCCCAGTACGCTTACGTAGCGTACCCGGACGGGCGGGAGGACACAGCCCCCACACGAGATCTCGCACCTTTGGGTGCCCCTGAAACACTACCATTGCCATCCACCACTACCCACAACCCAACCCCGCTAGACGGCATGCCGCAGCCCCAGGACCCGTCATTGACCACCCAACCACTCAATGAGACGCCAGACTCAACGTTGGATGCTGCACCATCACCGCCGCCACCACGACGATCAGGACGGCATACAAGGCCACCTGATAGACTTACTTACACGAACCTTCAGTACACTTCACCCCGCCGGACTCAATTTTAAACAAGGGGTGAATGTGGTAAACCACTGTTGTTGTTGTTACACACTGTTGTACCTATGCATGCCTCAACATGTCTCGGCTGGCTCCACCCACACAGGCCCAGGTATAAAGGTGATTGACCTGCAGCCTCCTGCCTTCTTGGAACCCAGTCAACCACGAGAGGCATGCTCTGTTCTTTGCTAATAAAAGCCTTTAGTTACTCTCTTAACTCTCAGTCTTTTATGAGTAATTGATAGCGCATCACAGGGGTCCAATGATGTGATATTAAAGCCCTTCGCCTTTTTCTTTTACTTCCATCCCTCCCATGAAGATGTTGATTCTCCAGTAGCTTGCCAAGTGGCGATTTTAAAATGAGCAGGTCTGCATAGTGAATATCTGCAGACCCTTGAACTTTGGAAGGTATCCGAGTACAGCCCAATCCTGTCTACACTCGACATCCCCACAAGCACACTTTCGAGCAGGGTTATCCAGAGGGAAACCCTAACCTTTTTCTTTCCTGTCCAAGACCCATTATGCATCAATTGCACCACTTAAACTACCATTATTCAAGAACACAAACAGCAAGGGACCCAGCAGCGATTCCTGAGGTACCCCACTGGACACAGGCTTCCAGTCACACAAACAACCTTCCACCATCACCCTCTGCCTTCTGCCACTAAGCCAGTTTTGGATCCAATGTGCCAAGGCACCCTGGATCCCATGGGCGCTTACCTTCCTGACCAGTCTCCAATGCGGGACTTTATCAAAAACCTTACTGAAATCCACATCCACTGCACTACCCTCATCCACACACCTAGTCACCCCCTCGAAGAATTCAATCAAATTAGTCAGACATGATCTTCCCTTGACAAAGCCATGCTGGCTATCCCTAATTAATCCCTGCCTCTCCAAGTGGAGACCAATTCTGTCCCTCAGAATTTTTTCCAATAATTTCCCTACCACTGATGTTAGGCTCGCTGGCCTGTAATTCTCTGGTTTATCCCTACTACCCTTCTTGAATAATGGTACTACGTTAGCTGTTCTCCAGTCCTCTGGCACATCCCCTATGGCCAGAGAGGTTCTGAAAATTTGTGTCCGAGCCCCTGCAATTGCCGCCTTTGCCTCATAGTAGCCTGGGATACATCTCGTCTGGGCCTGGGGATTTATCCACTTTTAAGCCTGCTAAAACCGCTAGTACCTCCTCCCTCTCGATGCTAATATGTTCAAGTATATCACAGTCCCCCTGCCCGATTGCTATGTCCACATCGTCCTTCTCCATAGTGAACACAGATGCAAAAAATTCATTTAAAACCCCACCTACATCCTCTGGCTCTACACACAGTTTGCCACTTTGGTCCCTACTCTTTCCCTAGTTATCCTCTTGCCCTTAATATACTTATAAAACACCTTAGGATTTTCCTTTATTTTGCTCGCCAGTGTTATTTCATGGCCCCTCCTCGCTCTCCTAATTTCTTTAAGTATCCCCCTGCACTTTTTATACTCCTCTAGGGCTTCCTCTGCCTTTAGTCCTTTGTATCTGCCAAAAGCCCCCCTTTTTTTCCTAATCCATTCTTGTATATCCCTTGACATCCAAGGTTTCCTGGGCTTGTTGGTCCCACCCTTGACCTTTACGGGAACATGTTGCCATTGTACTCTCTCTCAATTTCCTTTCTGAAAGACTCCCATTGCTCCGATGTGGATTTTCCTTCAAGTAGCTGATCCCAGTCCACATTGGCCAGATCCTGCCTTATCATATTAAAATCGGCCTCCACGCCCCCCCCCCCCCCCCCCCCAATTTAGAACCTTTATTTCCAGTCCATCCTTGTCCTTTTCCATGACTACCTTAAATCTCACCGAATTATGGTCACTGTCACCAAAGTGCTCACCGACTAACACTTCTACCACTCGTGTTTAATCTGCAAGTGAGAAATTGAGGTGAACTGATTTCTTGGCACTGTCCTGAGGTTGTGAAAGGTGCTATATAAATGCAAGTTGTTTCTTTTTTAGCCTAAAAATGCCCTCTACCCCCAGGTTGTCTGCATTTAAACTTTCAATTTCAGCACAGCGTGTGTACAATGTCCCATGGTCAATGAATGTCCAACAGCCCATTAGGAATTGTAAGTGTTCCCTTTGTGTTTTCCCCTATTATATTTGGGAGGGATTGAAAGAAGAATTGTGCTCCTTAAAGGATCACTTTGTAATTATATGTAGAAGTCTGTGGGCAAGATCATCATCCCCTGCTAGCTGGAGGAGAAATACTGCTGTAAATATAATGTTCTACTGTAAAATGCAACATTGGGAACTAATGTTCTTAACAATTTAAAGCGAATCTAGAACACATGGAGATTATTTTATTAACTAGAATTTATTCAAGCTACAATTTGGCCTAACTGGAATGTAGAATTTGTATTGCCCTGCAAACTGTTGTCTGTGTATAATAAGACACAGACTGCGGAGAATGGTACAACAGGTGTTTACTCAACGTGGCTCACACTGGAACTGATCTGTACAGATTACTACTCAGTGTTATATACAGGTGTGGTCACTGCCAGTACTGCAGTATACATGAGCTGTAAAAGATAGTTCCCCCCCTTAAAGGTATATACATTACAATTCCTCCCCTTTTTAGATTAACAGTATCATAACACTCATTTAACAATTAAATATCAAACTAATTACAATTAACACTTTTAACATGCAACATTAGCTGAAAGTAGTCTATTTATATATTCAGTCTTTGGGGAGGCTTCCTGATCCTTTCTGGATAGCGCCTTTCCCGAGTGTCTTGCTCTTGGTGCGGAGGCGATTCTGGCCCCCTGTCGTCGGTTGGTTCATTAGCTTCCGATGCTACTGTTTCTGGGGTAGATGTGACCTGTACGTCGGGTTCATCACCAGGTACGTATGGGCGAAGCATGGGGTTGACTTGTTCCTGTGACTCTAGGATCTGGTCAGCATGGCGTCTCACAATGCTCTCCCCAATGTCCACTGTGTACATTAGTGGGCCCTGCCGTGTGCATATCGTTCCTGGCTGCCATTTTTCTGTTCAGTAGTCGCGGGCCAAGACTGGTTGCCCTACATTGAAGCTCCTTGTTGGCTTCTCATGGATGTGCTGGAATTGCTTACTCTCAACATCTCTTCGTACGTTTGGTCTGAGCAAATCCAGGCGATCTTAACCTTCGGTTAAAGAACATCATGGCTGGGGCCTGGTTGGTGACTGCATGTGTCGCATTCCGGTAGGCGAACAGGAAATTGTCCACCTTGTGCTGCAGCGGAATGTTGTCATTGTACATAGCCTTTATTGCCTTCTTAAAGGTTTGTACGAACCTCTCAGCCAATCCATTTGTGGCTGGATGATACGGGGCGGATGTGTAATGCCTCCGGAACTCTTCGGACACAAACTGTGGTCCGTTGTCGGAGCAAATCTGTTCTGGCAAGCCATTCCTGGCAAAAATGGTCCGTAGGACTGCAATAGTTCTCTGGTGGTGGAGGACATTTTGATGACCTCGGGCCATTTCGAGTGCGCATCCACGGCTATTAAGAACATTGAGTCCATGAATGGACCAGCAAAATCAATATGCACCCGTTGCCATGGAGATGAGGGCCACTCCCATGGGTGTAGAGGGGCCTGTGGTGGTGCAGTTTGGACTTTCTGGCATCCTGAGCAGCTCTTGGTTAGGTCCTTGATTTGTTTATCGATTCCCGGCCACCACACAAGCCCTGGCTAGGCCTTTCATTTTTACCACTCCCAGATGACCCTCATGAAGCTCATTGAGCACTCTATCCCTTAACTTGGGTGGAATTACCACTCGGGATCCACACATCAAGGTCCCCCGGCACACTGACAGCTGTTCTCTCCTTGTCGAGAATGCTGGCAACAGAGTCGCCATGTGCTGGCCATCCCTTCACCGTCAAATCATATACCCGAGACAGTGTCTGGTCATTTTGGGTTTCCTTTTCGATACAAGCGTTAGTTACCGGTAGGACAAAGTGGAGTCACGCTATCATAGCTCAGATTCGCGAAGGATGTGGAGTGGACTACAATCTATTAGACTACAAAGGGAAACCCAACTGTGTCATGCCCAGCAATGCCTCTCTCCCGGATGAGCTTAACACTTTTTTCGCCCAGTTTGAGGCCAACAACAACTAGCCTGTTACAAGGGCGCCCACGGCTCAGGACGACCGGGTCTTCTCAATCTCCGTGGCTGTCGTGAGCAAGACCTTTTAAGAGAGTGAACACCCACAAAGCACCCGGTCCAGATGGAATCCCTGGGCGTGTCCTTAGAGCATGCGCTGACCAGCTGGCAGCCGTGTTTACGGATATATTCAACTGTTCACAGTACCAGTCTGTAGTCCCCACCCGCTTCAAGATGACATCGGTTATTCCAGTCCCCAAAAAAACAAAAGTAACCTGTTTAAACGACTACTGCCCCATAGCACTCACTTCTGTCATCATGAAGTGCTTTGAGAGGCTGGTCAAAACCCACATCAACTCGTTACTACCTGATACACTGGACCCACTCCAATTTGCCTACCGCCCAAACAGATGTGGGGATGATGCCATCGCCACTGTACTGCACACTGCCTTATCACACCTGGATAAGAGGAACACCTATGTGAGAATGTTGTTCCTTGATTATAGTTCAGCATTCAATACCATTATCCCCTCCAAGCTTGTCAACAAGCTCAGTGAGCTAGGACTTAACACCTCCCTATGCAACTGGATCCTGGACTTCCTGACGGGAAGACCCCAGGTGGTGAAAATAGGCAGAAACACCTCCTCCACACTGATCCTGAACACGGGAGCTCCCCAGGGTTGTGTGCTCAGCCCCCTTCTGTACTCCCTGTTTACTCACAACTGCGTGGCCACGCACAACTTCAACTCCATCAAATTTGCTGATGACACTACCGTTGTAGGCCTGATCACAGATGGCAACGAGACAGGCTACAGGGAGGAGGTAAGAGCCCTAGGAGAATGGTGCAAGTACAACAACCTCTCCCTCACATCAGCAAAACAAAGGAGATGATCGTGGATTACAGGAAGCGGCAGGGGGAGGGACACACCCCAATCTACATCGAAGGGGCTGAGGTGGAGAGGGTCAGCAGCTTCAAATTCCTGGGTGTATTCATTACGGAGGACTTAACGTGGTCCCATCACATCGACATTGTAACCAAGAAGGCATGCCAACGCCTGTTCTTCCTCAGGACACTGAAGAAATTTGGAATGGCCCCCCAGATTCTCACCAACTTCTACCGGTGCACCATCGAGAGTATCCTGTCCGGCTGCATCACTACCTGGTATGGCAACTGCACCGCCACAGACCGCAAGGCTCTACAGATGGTAGTGAAAGCTGCACAACACACTATAGGAATTAAACTACCTGCTGTGCAGGATATCTACCCCGAGGGGTGCCGGGGGAAGGCCCTGAGTATCATTAAAGACGCGAGTCACCCCAGCCACAACCTCTTCGCCCTGCTTCCCGTCCGGTAAGAGATACCGAAGCATACGGTCTCGTACCAACAGGTTTCGAAACAGCTTCTACCCCCCAGGCCATAAGACTCATGAACGATTAATTTATTATTTATTACTGTTGTTTTATTTATTATTACTGTCTTTCTGTTAGTATTTCTATTAGTATTTTTATCATTGTTTGCCATATTTATTCCAATGTTGGGAGGACTCGTAAAAATCAACATTTCATTGTGCAGTACACACGTCTGCTGCATATATGACGAATTGTATTCAACTATAGTCGAATGGAATATTTCGACAGGATCCACTGCTGGTGCTTCCTCCGCAGTAGGCAGTGGCAGGCGTGATAGCCCATCAGCATTTCCATGCTATTTCGTGCCCTTATATTCAATCTCATAGTGGTGCGCCCCTAGAAAAAGTGACCATCTTTGTAGTCGTTGCGCAGTCATCACCGGAACGCCCCCCTTCGGATTAAAAATGGAGACAAGAGGCTGGTGATCAGTCAGCAAGGTGAATTTCTGCCCGTGCAGATAGTGATTGAACTTTTTCACTCCCCACACTAGGCTGAGGGCCTCCCTGTCAATCTGGGCGTAGTTACGCTCGGCTGAGGTTAGTGATCGTGACGCAAAGGCTATTGGCCTCTCTGAGCCGTCCGAGAATTTGTGCAACAGCACCGCTCCAATGCCGTAGGGTGACGCATCACATGCCAACCGAATTGGTAATGCCGGGTTGTAATGGGCCAATACCTCTTTCGATGTGATTAGTGTTTTGCTCTTCTGGAAAGCTCCTCTACATTCGTCACTCCACTTCCATGGCACCCCAGTTTGCAGTAGGGTGTTCAGTGGGTGTAGTATTGTAGACAAATTTGGCAAGAACTTATGGTAGTAGTTTACCAGCCTGAGGAACGACCTAAGTTGTGACACATTTTCCGGTGCTGGAGCCTTGACGACTACTGCCTCAATCTTCTCTGGGGACTTAAGTAACCCCTCTTTATCGATAACGTGGCCACAATACGAGATCTGTTTTCTAAAAAACTCGCATTTGGGGCGGTTAGCTCGGAGCCCATATTCCTGCAATCTAGTGAGCACCTGCTCCAGGTTGGCAAGGTGATCACTGTCATTTTTGCCCGTGACCAGGATGTCGTCAAAATAACACTGGGTCCCTGGGATCCCTTGCAGGGCTTGTTCCATTGCCCTCTGCCAAATAGCCGGAGCTGATGCTACCCCGAATACCAGCCGGTTGTACTGGTAGAGACCTTTATGGGTGTTGATTGTGAGGTATTTTTTTGATGCTTCTTCTACCTCCATTTGCAGATACGCCTGGGCCAGATCAATCTTAGTGAAGCGTTTCCCTCCAGATAGCGAGGCAAAAATATCTTCAATCCGCGGAAGTGGATATTGTACGGTGTGAAGGACCGGGTTCACTGTTCCCTTAAAGTCCCCACAGATGCGAACCTTCCTTGGTTCCCCAGGCGTGCTGCTCAACGACTTTTTCATCACAGGGACGATGGGTGTAGCCCACTCGCTCCAGTCTACCTTGGACAGTACACCTGAACGTTCCAGACTCTCCAGCTCTGCTTTGACGGCTGGGCGGATTGCATAAGGTACCGGTCTGGCCGTAAAAAAAATTTTTGGGCTTGCATTTTCTTCGATTTTAATCGTCGCTGTCATGCCTTTTAGTGTTCCGAGTCCTTGCTGGAACACTTATTTCACGTCAGTTAGGATCTTTGACAGTCTCCCAGGTGTGACGTCGTCATCCTTTTTGTCAGCCACAGTCAGTGCCTGTATGGAATGCCAATCCAGTTGTATTTTCTGGATCCATTCACGTCCCAGTAATGGTGGTCCTCCATCTTGCAATATGTACAGGTCTAGTTTTGGTGTTTCCTTACCGTTATATATAACGGTCACTCTTATTTTTCCTTTGGGTTAGACTTTTTGCCCCGTGTACGTCTTCAAAATAATTTTTGTCTCTCTCAAGGGTATGTGTGAGAATAGCCGCTCGTAGTCCTGTCGGTTTATGACTGTTAGGGCTGATCCTGTGTCCAATTCCATCTTTACCTGGACTCCTGCTATCTTGAAAGTGACCCAAATGGTTCAGCGATCCTCCGTTGTGATCACATTATGTAGTTTCAGACAACTCAGTTCCCTGCTTTCGGAGTCGTTATCACTCTTTTGTTCGTCTGAACTATTCTCCGTCATCCTATGTACCTTCTTGTACTTTTCTTTGGTAGGTTTCTTATTGCTGGTTTTCTTTCCCGACCTGCAGACTCGTGCTATGTGTCCTACTTTTCCACACTGTCTGCACACTTTGTCTTTGAACCAGCAATCATTCTGGTCGTGTGTTGTTCTGCCGCAGCGATAGCACTTCTCTGTTCTATATGACATTTCGTTTGTGCCATATTCTTGCGGTCTCTGTTGTATCTCTGCAGCGCCCCGTGCTGCTGCTTCATATACCGCAATGCTGAAAGCCTTTTCCAGCGTAAGGTCCTTTTCAGATAAAAGCCGTTTCTGGGTTCCTTCACTTTGAAGCCCACACACAAACTTGTCCCTTAAGGTATCTGCCAGTCCCGCTCCAAACTGGCAGTGTTTCGATAGTTTGCGCAGTTCTGTTAAATAATCAGCATTGCTTTCATCCTTATGCTGGTTCCGTTTGTGAAACTTGAATCTTTCTGCTATCAGTATCGTTACTGTCTTCAAAACTCTTTTCAATTGGCTTCGTTGGGGTTACTAGATTTCGTAATAAACCATACGTCTTTGCACCCATTAAATTTAACAATACCGACGCTTTCTTGTCATCTGACACCTCATTTGCCTTGCAGTATACCTCTATTCGTTCGACATATGTAGTCCAATCTTCGACTTCATTGTGGCACGGTGGCATAGTGGTTAGTGGTTAGCACTGTTGTCTCACAGCGCCAGGGACCCGGGTTCAAATCCGGTCTCGGGTGACTGTCTGTGTGGAGTTTGCACATTCTCCCCGTGTTTGCGTGGGTTTCCTCCGGGTGCTCCGGTTTCTTCCCACAGTCCAAAGATGTGCGGGTTAGGTTGATTGGCCATGATAAAAATTGGCCCTTAGTGTTAGGGGGGATTAAATACGTGGGGTTACAGCTTGGGTGGGATGGCTGTTGGTGTAGTGACCGGGTGCTAGGGTTTGGATGATCAGCCATGATCTCGTTGAATGGCGGAGCAGGCTCGAAGAGCCGAATGGCCTACTACTGCTCCTATCTTCCGTTTCTATGTATGTTTCTAAATGCGGTGATACTGCCACTCTTCGGCATTTTGGGTGTGGTTTAAAATGGCGTCTCCCACGCTTTCCTTCCTCCCCCGCTGCTGCCAACGCCGCTCCCGGCGGTTCTCGTGGCAATGGCGGCGCCCTGTAGGTTTCGCGCGCTTCTCCTGCGCTGCTGCCAACGCCGCTCTCGGTGGTCCTCGTGGCAATGGCGGCGCCTCGCGGGTTTCTGCGCGCCTCTCTCTTCCCCCCTCTCTTCGACGCTGCTCGGCCCCTGAACACCGGCTGCGCTCTGCCCTCTCTCTCTCTCTCTCTCTCTCTCTCTCTCTCCCGTCGACGCTGCTCGGCCCTTTGCTATGCTGCTCGGTCGGGCTCCAGCCCGCCGCTGCCCGGGAAGGGTCTGCGCACTACCTGTTGCCAGCCCATTTCGCTGGACCACCTCGACTGGAAAGCCGAGCCTGGCTCTCGACAGCCTCCCCCACAATTCTCGAGTCTCTGCTGGATGACTGGGCGGTTGCCCGTGGTCGACGCCCGAGTCTCTGACCTTGACCTCCAAACCACTGATCTCCAGGAACGAATCCCCGGGAGGTGATGCAGAGTTGCAGGTAGGTTCGAACTTGCCTTGTCGCCAATGTTGTGTCTGTGTATAGTAAGACACAGACTGCAGGAGAACGGTACAACAGGTGTTTACTCAACGTGGCTCACACTGGAACTGATCTGCACAGATTACTACTCAGTGTTATATACAGGTGTGGTCACTGCCGGTACTGCAGTATACATGAGCTGTAAAAGATAGCTCCCCCCTTAATTAAAGGTATATACATTACACAAACACTATCACAATTCTGGTCACTCACTTAATAGCCATGAAATTGCATACCAAAGACAGACTGTGGGCCGTTAACGAACGCTGTTCAATTAGACACGACTTTATTCACTAAGCATGAATTTCTTTCTATAGCTAAATCAATGTAAATTGATGCAAATTACATTATAAACGATGGCTAGCCCAAACCAGTTTGAGCTAATATGCTGATGTGATTTGAGGAGGGTGGGGGAGGAAAGAGGTAGGAAATGGTGTGGAGGGAGTTTTGCTAAGCATGCAAACATTACTTTTTGACCGTACCGTACAATTGCAGTATTGACGACTCTCTTTATTAGTGAGGCGTGCAATTTTTAATTAAAACTCACCCCACCTCGCGATTCCACTCTGAAGTCATGATTTTTTTTCATCTGTATGAATCTTTGTCGTTGCCTTCTGTGATTGGCTACTGGGGATACGTGGGTTGGGTCAGGGGTGCTCGAGGGGGGGGCGTTTCCAAACCCTGCCCAGTGTGATTGGAGCTTCTGTGGAAATTTAAAGCTGTCTGGCTGCTTCCACAGACGAAAATTCGCTTTGCTACAGGTGTCAGCGGATTCTTGTAATTGTGAAGTAAAAATAAACAATTGGTCATTGGGTGAACAAAAAACAAACAACTAAAACATAAGCAGGAGAGGAGTTCCAGCAGGAATAGCGAGTGAAGGAACAATAAGCAGTAAATTATAAGGGGGGCCTCATGGAATGTTCCAGCAGGTAATGATGGCAGGAAACTGACTGGGCTACGACCTCATGGTGTCTGGCAGGTGAACCCCATCCACTGAGAGTTGGAGGGCAGCTTGAGTTTACTGGACTTTGGACCAGGGAGTGGGGACTGTCATGGACAGAAATATAAATTAACATCAGGAGCTGAGCAGTGTCCTCAGCAGAAAGGCTCAGCAAAAAGCCGACAAATTCCCCTGGACCTGACCAGCCTACAACCTACGGTTCTAAAAGAGGTGGCTGAACAGATAGTTGATGCATTGGTTGTGATCGTCCAAAATTCCCTAGATTATGAAATGGTCCCAGCGGATTGAAAGGTTGCAAATGTAACACCGCTATTCAAGAAAGGAGGGAGAGAGAAAACTGAACTACAGGCCAGTTAGCCTGACATCAGCCTTTGGGGAAAATGCTGGAATCCATTGTTAAGGAAGTGGTATCAAGTCACTTAAAAAATCATAACATGATTAAGCAGAGTCAACATGGTTTTATGAAAAGGAAATCTTGTTTGACAAATTTTAGTTTTTTGAGGATGTAACTAGCAGGGTAGATAAAGGGGAACCAGTGGATGTATATTTGGATTTCCAAAAGGCATTTGATAAGGTGCCACATAAAAGGTTATTACACAAGATTAGAGCTCATGGGGTTGGGGGTAATATCTTCTCTTCTCTTAGGCAGTCCCTCAGAACCGAGGATGACTTGCTTCCACATTAAAAATGAGTTCTCAGGTGACTAAGTCCAATGCGGGACCTACAGTCTCTGTCACAGGTGGGGCAGATGCTGGTTGATGTGCGCTGCCTGCGCTTGGCTTCTGCTTGCTCTCGGCGAAGAGACTCGGTATTCGGCGCCTTCCCAGATGCTTCTCCTCCACTTTGTGCAGTCTTGGGCCAGGGATTCCCAGGTGTCGGTGGGGATGTTACACTTTTTCCAAGGAGGCTTTGAGGGTGTCCTTGAAGCATTTCCTCTGCCCACCTGGGGCTCTCTTGCCGTGCCGGAGCTCCGAGTAGAGCGCTTGTTTTGGGAGTCTTGTATCGGACATGCGGACAATGTGATCCATCCATCGGAGCTGATCGAGCGTGGTCAAAGCTTCCATGCTGGGGATGTTGGTCTGAGGAAGAACACTGACGTTGGTGCGCCTATCCTGCCAATGGATTTGCAGGATGTTGCGGAGACAGCGTCGGTGGTACCCCTCCAGTGATTTGAGGTGCCTGCTGTACATGGTCCATGTCTCTGAGGCATACAGCAGGACGGGTATCACTGTTGCACTGTAGACCATGAGCTTAGTGCTGGATAATATAGTAGCATGGATAGAGGATTGGTTAATGGACAGAAAACAGAGTAGGGATAAACTGATCTTTTTCTGGTTGGCAAGCTGTAACTAGTGGGGTGCCGCAAGGATCAGTGCTGGGGCCTCCGCTATTTACAATCTAGATTAATGACCTAGATGAAGGGCCCAAGTGTAATGTATCCAAGTTTGCTGCTGATGCAAAGCTAGGTGGGACAGTAAGCTGTGAGGAGAACACACAGTCTGCAAAGGGACATAGATAGACTAAGTGAGTAGGCAGTAAGGTGGCAGATGGAGTATAATGTAGGGAAATGTGAGGTTATTCACTGGTAGTAAGAATAGAAAAACAAAATTTTTTAAATGGTGAGAAACTTTCAAATGTTCAGAGATTTGGGTGTCCTCGTGCAAGAAACACAAAGCTAGCATGCAGGTACAGCAAGCAATTGGGAAGGCAAATGGCATGTTAGCCTTTATTGAAAGGGGGTTGGAGTATAAAAGTAAGGAAGTCTTACTACAATTGTACCGGGCCTTGGTGAAACCACACCTGGAGTACTGTGCACAGTTTTGGTCTCCTTATCTAAGGAAGGATATACTTGCCTTGGAGGCGGTGCAACGAAGATTCACTAGATTGATTCCTAGGATGAGCGGGCTGTCCCATGATGAGAGATTGTGTAGAATGGGCCTATACTCTCTGGAGTTTAGAAGAATGAGAGATGATCTCATTGAAACCTACAAGATTTTGAAGGGGATTGACAGGGTAGATGCGAGGTTGTTTTCCCTGGCTGGAGTGTCTAGAACTGGGGGCCATAGTCTTGCGATAAGGGGTACGTCATTTAAGACTAAGATGAAGAAGAATTTCTTCACTCGGGGTTGTGAATCTTTGGAATTCTCTTCCCCAGAGGGCTGTGGATGCTGAGTCTTTGAGTATGTCCAAGGCTAAGATAGATAGATTTTTGGACTCGAGGGGAACCAAGGGATATGGAGATCAAGCAGGAAAGTGGAGCTGAGGTCGATGATCAGCCATGATCTTATTGAATGGAGCAGGCTCAAGGGGCCGTATGGCCTACTCCTGCTCTTTCTTCTTATGAAGATTCGGAGCCAGGAGAAGGGATCTGAGAAGAACTGAACACTTGCAAACAATAATTGCATGAAAGTGTCAAACAGTATCATTATTGGTTAATTGCAGTCATCAGCTCATTGAATTAAAGCATTTATTCAAAGAGTGTATATAGTGAACCAAACAAGTGATGAATGCACAAATTATCCCTGCTGAACCAAGGAATATATAGTAATCTGGGATGTAATGTTTAAGTTATCCACCAGATGGAGCCAAAAATTAAGGGTTCACATTCACCAGTTTTTAAGGTAATGGGTCATGTATTCAATGTCCTGGTACACCAGTTTATACGGTAATGTGGCATTGCATTATGGGTATGATGACTCCGAGGTTCTTCCTCCATCTTGCCATCGTGCAGTAAGAATTGTGTGTCTTGCCTGCAGCCTGTAAGAGATGTTTCTCTGCTACACCGGGTAATTAAACAGTTGGGTTTTGTTCCTAAGATCTCGCTTCTCTCAGTTTCTGACCTTGCCACTCAGATATCACACATTGGTGACGAGGATCAACAGATCACATCTTGATGAAGAAAAAAAAAGAGCACTGAATAGAGGATCATGGCTGCTACGGTAGGAAAGATCTCTGTTTTTGATGTTCAGACGCAGACCTGGGATGAGTACTGCGAGTTGCTGATGCATGTCTTTGCAGCAAATGATAAAATTGATGTCGGAAAAAGAGCTGTTTTGCTCACTTCCGTGGGAAGTCAGACGTATAGTTTAATGAGAAATTTATGCAGTCCTGCAAAGCCTGGAGACAGATCATTTGCTAACTTAGTGGCCTTGCTGAAAGACCATTTCAATCTCGGACCGAGTGAGATTGTACAGCATTTCAAATTTAATTCACGAACAGAAAACCGGGAGAGACTGTATCGGATTATGTGGCGGTGTTGAGAAAATTGGCACACGATTGCAATTACGGCAACATCCTGAAAGACATGCTGAGAGATAGGCTAGTTTGTGGGATAATGGATGATCGAATGCAGCGGAGATTATTATCCGAGACTGGGCTTGCGTATGAAAAAGCGTTGAAACTTGCTCAAGCCATAGAGACAGCGAACCGAGATGTAAAAGAAATACAAGGTTCAGACTGGGCTACTACAAAGCAAGTTGCAGGTCAGGTTGTGCACAAGTTAAATATGCGTCAGAAACCGCAACGTGAGCATGTAAAGGCATGTTATAGATGCAATGGCGATCACCTGGCGAGGGAATGCAGGCTTCTGGAGGATAAGTGCCACAAGTGTGGGGAAAAAGGACACATAAAATGTGCATGCAGGGCAAAAGCAATCGTGGAGGAATATAAACCAAAAGGGGGAGGAAAGCAAAACCTAGGAAGAGAAGTGAAAAAACAGGGAGCACATCACATCAGCGGAGAAGCTGAGAAAGAAGACGACATGTTCATAATGCATAGTATGGTAGGATCCACTTTTGGAATGTTCTTTATCACTTTGCAACTGACAGTAAATGACTCTAGGGTCAACTTTGAAGTGGATACAGGATGCGGTGTGACCATAATGAACAGGGAGGAGTACTCAAAATTGTGGAACCGTGCAAAAGTTTCAGAGTTAAAGTCTTGCTATATGCAGCTTAAAACATATACTGGTGAGCGAGTGGCGACATTGGGTACAGCTACTGTAACTGTGCAACACAGTGGAACAGCTACCTGTAGTTGTAGTATCGGGTTCTGGACCAAACTTGTTAGGTTGGGGCTGGATACAAGAACTTAAATTAGATTGGGGAGCAATAAATCAAATAGAGGGAGGCAAACAGTTGTCTTTGCAAGAAGTGTTGATTGAACACGAGAACGTGTTCAAGGAAGAACTTGGCACATTTAATGGCCCCCCAGCTAAGATTTATGTAGACGAGGAGGCACTGCCAAGGTTTTTTAAACAACGACCTGTGCCGTATGCCATGAAACCGAAGGTAGAGGCTGAGCTTGACCGGCTTTTGAGAGAGAACATTCTGGAACCCGTGAAATGTTCAGAATGGGCAGCTCCCATTGTACCTGTTTTAAAACCGGACAATTCGGTAAGACTCTGTGGAGATTTTAAATTGACAGTAAATAGGGTGTCTAAACTAGAACAGTATCCTATTCCCAAAACAGAGGATCTCTTTGCAAGCCTGGCTGGAGGGAAGAAATTCACGAAGCTGGATATGAGTCATGCATACTTGCAGATTACACTAGATGAGGAATCCAAGAAGTAACCATAAATACACACAAGGGTTTGTTTACCTATAACCGCTTACCATTCAGTGTCTTATCTAGTCCAGCTATTTTCCAGAGGACTATCGAGGGTGTACTGCAAGGGATCCCACATGTTTCAATCTATCTGGATGACATTCTGGTGACTGGAAGAACCGACCAGGAGCATCTGAGTACTCCGAGGTACTACAAAGATTGGATAAGGCTGGGTTACAGCTCGAGGAGTAAGTGCACTTTCCTGGGGAATGAGGCCGTGTTCCTGGGACACAGAGTGGACGCCACCGGGCTCCATCCAATCAAGGAGAAGGTACAAGCACTGCAGGAGGCCCCAGCTCCTACCAATGTGACGGAGTTAAAAGCTTACCTGGGACTGCTAAACTATTATAACAGATTTTTACCAAACTTGGCAACAGTGTTAGCACCTCTTCACAAACTTCTGCGCAAGGAGACGCAGTGGGAAGAGGAACAGAGGGTTTCATTTGAACAGTCCAAGAAACTGATGCTGTCCTCAGATGTGCTGGTTCACTACAATGCAGAGAAAGACATCATTCTCTCGTGATGCTTCACCTTACGGGGTGGGGGCGGTTCTTTCACACAGCTTGGAAGATGGAACAGAAAGATCAATAGGGTTTATGTCTCGAACTCTGACACCAGCGGAAAAAAACTATTCCCAGTTAGATAAAGAGGGGTTAGCAGTAATATTTGGGTTACGGAGGTTTCACAAGTACATATATGGCAGGAAATTCACCATATGCACCGATCATAAACCTCTTCTATCTCTTTTTAATGAAATGAAAGCAGTACCACAGATGGTGTCACCCCGGATGCAGAGGTGGGCAGTGACATTGAGGGCATATGAGTATGTCATCGTTTACAAGGCGGGCAAGTACCATGGGAACGCAGATGCCTTGAGCTGTCTTCCACTGCCAGGTACACCTAGCCATGAAGCTCCAGAGGACAGAGTTTTGATGTTGGAGGACACTGCAATTGTGACCGCAGAACCAGTAAGGACATGGACCGGTAAAGATCCAGTACTGTCTAGAGTCCGAGAATATGTGATGAGGGGTTGGCCACAGCATCCGGAAGGGACTGATTTCATACCCTACAGTGTCAGGAAGACAGAGCTGAGTGTGCAGGATGGTTGCGTGTTGTGGGGAGCATGAGTGATTATTCCACAGCCAGCACGACAGTCTATCCTAGAGCAACTACATCAGTGTCATCCTGGGGTCTCGCGTATGAAAGCCTTGGCTAGGAGTTACTTGTGGTGGCCAAAGCTAGATGAGATAGAAAATCTAGTCAAGACATGCAGCACTTGTCAAGTACACAGGAAGGCACCAGCAGCGGCTCCTCTCCACCCCTGGGAGTGGCCGGATAAACCATGGAGAAGATTACATGTAGATTATGCTGGTCCATTCGTGGGAAAGATGTTCCTCATAATCATTGATGCACATTCCAAATGGATGGATGTTTATCCTGTAAATTCTGCTTCATCTGTTACTATAGACTGCCTGCGTAGGAGTTTTAGTAATCCAAGGGCTACCGGAGATCGTAGTAAGTGACAATGCCACGTGTTTTGTGAGTACCGAAACAAAAGAGTTCATGAGAAACAATGGCATAGTGCACGTGACCTCAGCTCCATATCCTCCGTCTTCAAATGGACTTGCGGAGAGAGCCGTACAAACATTTAAGGAGATGATGAAAAAAAGTGCGGAAGGGAGTTTGGCAGCCAAGGTGTCACGAGTTCTGTTCAGCTACAGAATAATACCTCAATCTACCACAGGACTCTCTCCTGCTGAGCTGTTGTTAGGACGTCGACTACGCTCCACTCTTGACCTGGTTCACCCAGATCTAAAAAGGAAGGTGGAAAACCGGCAAATCAAACAAAAGGAGAACCATGACAGAAGGACAAAGCTGCAGTTTTGGAGAAGGAGATGCAGTCCTTACCAGGAATTTCAGTTATGGTCCAAAATGGATTCCTGGCGTCATAGACTCAATGACCGGTTGAGTATCATATACGGTCATGGTGGGAACTGGTCAGGTAGTAGGCAGACATGTAGATCAGATACTGACTAGACAAGGGGAAATCGAACTGGAGGTTCCAGAGAAGTTGTCGGAGGACAAGTTGGCCCCAGTTATCCAAATGCATCGGAGGTACCACCACGACGAACAGAGCCAGTTCCACCTGGACCCCTTCGTCAAGAGGAAACCATCGTAGCAGAGTCAGATACTCTGAGTACTGCTCAGGAGCAGCAGGTGGCTCTACCACAACCAAGCAGGGACTTGACTGTATGACGTTCACCAAGGACTCACAAGCCGCCAGAGAGATTGATAACGACCTGCTAGATTCGTTCAGTGTGGACTATCGTTAAAGGAGTTTCCTTATGGGACTTTTTAAGAATGTTAAATTAATGTTCAACTTAAGAGGGGAGGGGATATAGTAATCTGGGATGTAATGTTTAAGTTATCCACCAGATGGAGCCAAAAATTAAAGGTTCACATTCACCAGTTTTTAAGGTAATGGGTCATGTATTCAATGTCCTGGTACACCAGTTTATACGGTAATGTGGCATTGCATTATGGGTATGATGACTCAGAGGTTCTTCCTCCATCTTGCCATCGTGCAGTAAGAATTGTGTCTCTTGCCTGCAGCCTGTAAGAGATGTTTCTCTGCTACACCGGGTAATTAAACAGTTGGGTTTTGTTCCTAAGATCTCGCTTCTCTCCGTTTCTGACCTTGCCACTCAAATATCACAATAGAATTGGTTAGTCATCGGACAGCTCCCTCCGAACCAGATGCAGAACATGTCACCTCCAAACCCACCACGCCACCTGTCCATGATCGATCAGATTCCCACTGTTGTACTTTGCCAGCTGAACTGATGAGCTGCTTTTCTAGGGTAACAGGAAGAGACCATTCAGCCCCTCGAGGCTGTTGCACAGGAACAGGAGGAGGCCATTCAGCCCCTCAAACCTGTTACATAAGTAACAGGACAAAACCAGTCAGATGTAGTAATAGTTTTTGTAAAGAGCTGTGACCTGGTAGAGATTAAATAAAGCCACTAATGATATCTATATTGGTTTGTGTTTGGGGTGGGGGGGAGAAATAGCACATCGTGATTTTTTAACCAAATCTCATGATTTGAGATGGTGGGGTTGGCATTACTGCAATTGTTTTGGCTGGTACAATGGTGGTGCTGGCTCTTGAATGTGGAGCGCACTAGTGTATTTGAAGGGATGGGTTCTGGTTCCATTAGAGCAGGATGTGGTGAGAGCAATCACTGCATGGAGAGGATAGCTTCAAGGACAGCTAATTAGTATGGCAGGTTTAAGGCCATATTTGTGTAGGAGGGCAAAATAATTGTGTACTCAATTGTGGTGAGGTAGGGATGACTCTGGTATTCAAATGATTTAAATTAACCTGACTCTTTTAAAAAGCAGTTTAAATAAAATGTTCTAAGTTGCCTCCTAAACAACTCCAATTTTAGTTGAACTATCTGTTGTATTAGTGTTGAACCATTATGACTTCAGTTTTATTTTAAATCATGTAAGGTGATGGGGTGGTTGAAAGAACATGATTGGCAATGGGGATTTAGGTCTGAAATCATGATCTTTACTTTAAGGACAGACCCCTTTTTAGGGGGTGAGAGCTGAGGCATGGTTCAAGAGATACTGTGTGCCCACTGATAACTCACCCAAGTAGCCATTCATGTCTGAGCCTAGATCGGAAGTTTTGGTCAACTATTAAATTGCCAGGTATCAATCACATCGAAGCCGTATCCTGTTTTTGTTGAATTTCCTTATCTGGGCATTTTGCAGTCACGTGTACTGTATAGTGATTAGGATTGAGAATCCTGACTGCTTTCCATTCCCTAGCTATTTTACCCAATTGAAATTGGGTGATTTGACACAGTAGAAATCAGACTGTCATTTTGTGATCTGTATTGCTTAGTGCTTTTGTTGGTGGTCTTTACTCACTAGGCTATGGGAAAGGCTGTTCTTTGCTTCCTATGTTAACCAAAGACACTTTGGTTGATAATTAATCGTCCTAAGAATACCGCAGACTTTGTGATCAAAATCTATTTTTTTGTAAAATTGGTTGAATTGCATTGAAGTGCATTGAATTACTGACAGGGAGTGATGGTTTGTTTTGTTGCTTGTATCAGTAATTTAAGTTATTCACATGTCTAATTTGAAATTATAAAAAAAATTATGAAACCATTTCTGGAATGGAGTAAAATTTGCTAATATTCATTATTGACGCTTTTCAACATTAACTTTATCTGAACAGAAACTGCATGAACAGAATATGCCTAGTTTTAGAGGAATGAATTTTGTAGAAGGAGCTTTTGAATATTGTGTTTCAGCACAACCAACCAAAGTAAAAAAAAAAGCTAAGTAAAATGGGTACCTGGGAACAACTTTAGATGACCTTTACGGATGGCATTTTTCCAACATTCTCGAGACTTGATTAGGCTGTGGAATTGTAAATTATTTTCAGTTATCAGTTTCTATTTTAGTTTTTAAAAGACTATTGTAATTCTGTAAAGGTGCTGCCATTATAGTTCATATGGGTGGAAGGTTGATTCATATGGGGCAGAGTTGTGTATTTAACTGAGACACAGGCTATAAAATGCATGTATGTTGTGGGAAAATATTTCAGTGTCTGTGTAACCGATGTTGTGGCTCGTGGTGCCTGCTGTGCCGAGCGGACTGCTCTGGCTGGAATGTTTGGTAATTTTTTCCTGCTGATGAGCTGCAGTTTGGGTCACAGAACAAAGCAATTTTTTTTATATAGCTTTGAACTAAAACAAAAACAGTCATTCCAAAAATAGCCTCTGGCCCAGTCACTATTTAAAAAAAACTAGCTGTCTGTTTGGATCCTGTCCCTGGTAATCCACTTTTTCCTCCCTCCTTTCCCTCTCTCCTGCTTCCCCCACCCCACCATGTGATTGGCACTCGGTGTGCTGCTAAGGTTTATTTAAAAAAATGCATGCAGTATAAACTCTCAAGTATTTGTAAGAGGGACGAGAGTTCAGTGTTCTTTCCAATCATTTCCTAGGCCAAAGGTTGGTGAAAACCACATCAATGGACTGTACTTAAATTGCGTGTTGCCATAATCATAAATTTGAAACTGGGTATTTTAAGCTAAAGTCATTTAAGTGTATTTTGTGAATTTTAGTGTTAAGTCAATTATTTGAAGTAAGTTTAAATTTTTTAAGGGTATATTAAATTATTGGGCAGTTTAAACCGGAAGTAGAATCCGGGTATAAAAGGGGAGGGTTTAGTGCTGTGCACGGAGTGCTTTGTGCATTGAGTGCTGCTGGAGTTTTGGTAAGTGGGAGTGTTCGGGCAAGTGGGAGGTGAGGGTGTGTTTTTTGCTCTTTTCCCCCCACTCCCAGGCTTAGACAGCACTGCGGAGGCGGAGCAGCGAGACGAGTCAACCAAACAGGCCCCACAGACAGACAGTATTCAAGGAGGAGGTTGGTGATCAGCTGGTTGGTTGGTTTTCTTTTTTTTTATACCTTTTAAGTTGGTAAGTCCTATTGAATAGTGGTGTGATAGTATCATCTATATCCGGGCAGGGTCTTCATAACTAATAATAAATTTAATTAATTATATAGAATGGAGCAGGTGATGTGTTACTGTTGCAAGATGTGGGAGCCGGTGGACCCCATTGAGGCTCACGGTGATTACATCTGCGACAAGTGTTTGCTGCTAGAGGAACTCAAGTTCCATGTTATGGAGCTTGAGACTGAGCTTCAGACACTGCGACACATCAGGGAGGGGGAGAAGTTCCTGGACTCTGTTTCAGGAGGTGGTCACACCTAAGAAGTTAATTACTGCAGAGGTAGTCCGTGGTCAGGGACAGGACGGTGTGACTACGAGTGAGGAAGGTACAGGGATCCAGGATGTAGTGTTGAAGGAGACGCAGCCCTTGCTCTTGTCCAGCAGGATCGAGGTTCTTACTCCCTGTGAGGGCGGGAGCGGGGACTGCAGGGAGGATGAGCAACCTGGCCACAGCACTGTGGTACAGGGGGCCATTCAAGTGGAGGGAGTAAAAAGAAATGTGGTAGGGGATAGTATCATTAGGGGGATAGATAGGGTTCTCTGCAGTCAAGAGCGGGAGTCCCGAAGGCTGTGTTGCCTGCCCGGTGCCAGGGTTAAGGACATCTCTTCTGGGCTGGAAAGAAACTTGTCGTGGTCCATGTTGGTACAAACGATGTAGATAGGACAAGGAAGAAGGTTCTGTTAAAGGAGTATGAGCAGCTAGGGGTCAAATTAAAAAACAGAACCTCAAGGGTAATAATCTCTGGGTTATTACCTGAGCCACGAGCGAATTTGGCTAGGATAAATAAAATTAAAGAGTTAAATGCGTGGCTCAAAGACTGGTGTGGGAGAAATGGGTTTTGCTTCTTGGGACACTGGCACCAGTACTGGGACAGGAGGGAGCTGTTCCGTTGGGACGGACTCCACTTGGCCAGTGCTGGGACTAGAGTCCTGGCGAATCATATAACTAGGGCTGTAGAAAGGGCTTTAAACTAATTAGTGGGGGGGAGGTTTCCAGAGAGCAAATAATAGAAATGACAACAGAGAAGGTCATAGACTTAGGTAGCAGTGGGGGAATTAAAAAAACAGAACGCGTCAGGAAGGGACAGAAGGTATGGAGTAAAAAGTCAAGTACTAAAAAGGGAAAAAAACAGGAACTAAGTGTTACAAAACATATCTGAAAGTTCTTTATCTGAATGCACGTAGCATTTGTAACAAAATGAATGAGTTAACGGCAGAAATAACGACATATGGGTATGATCTTGTGGCCATTACAGAAACATGGCTGCAGGGTGACCATGACTGGGAATTAAACATACCAGGTTATTTAACAATCAGGAAGGACAGGCAGGAAGGGAGAGGAGGTGGGGTGGCTATGTTAATAAAGGAAGGAATCACTATAATACAGAGATGATATTGGGTCAAAGGAGCAGGATAGTGAAACAGTTTGGGTGGAGGTAAGGAATAATAAGGGGAAAAAAACACTAGTGAGTGTAGTCTATAGTCCTCCGAACAGTTGCAACTCTGTTGGACGGAGTATTAATCAGGAAATAGTTGAGGCTTGTAATAAGGGAACAGCTATAATTATGGGGGATTTTAATTATCATATTAACTGGACAAATCAAATTGGGCAGAGCAGCCTTGAGGATGAGTTCATTGAGTGTATTAGGGATGGGTTTCTTGAGCAGTATGTAACTGAACCGACCAGGGGGCAAGCAACCTTAGATTTGGTCCTGTGTAATGAGACAGGATTAATTAAAAATGTCCTAGTAAAGGATCCCCTTGGAATAAGTGACCATAACATGGTTGAATTCCATATTCAATTAGAGGGTGAGAAGGTTGGATCTCAAACAAGCGTGCTGAGCTTGAATAAAGGAGACTATGAAGGTATGAGAGCGGAATTGAGTAGAGTGGACTGGGAAAATAGATTAAAGGGTAAGACGGTACATGATCAGTGGTGTACATTTAAGGAGTTATTTTACAACTTTCAAAAAAAATATATTCCACTGAGGAGAAAAAGGATGTAAAAGAAAAGATAGCCATCCGTGGCTAAGTAAAGTAATTAAGGATAGTATCCGACTAAAAACAAGGGCATATAAGGTAGCCAAATCTAGTGGGAGGATAGAAGATTGGGAAGTCTTTAAAAGACAGCAAAAAATAACTAAAAGATTGATTAAGAAAGGGAAGATAGATTATGAAAGTAAATTAGCAAAAAATATAAAAACAGACAGCAAAAGTTTCTATAGTTATATAAAAAGAAAAAGGGTGGCTAAAGTAAATGTTGGTCCCTTAGAGGATGAGACCGGGGAATTAATGGTGGGAAACATGGAGATGGCGAAAACACTGAACAATTATTTTGTATCAGTCTTTACAGTAGAGGACACTAAGAATATCCCAACACTGGACAAACAGGGGGCTCTAGGGGGGGGAGGAACTAAATACGATTAAAATCACTAAGGAAGTGGTACTTGGTAAAATAATGGGACTCAAGGCAGATAAATCCCCTGGACCTGATGGCTTGCATCCTAGGGTCTTGAGGGAAGTGGCGGTAGGGATTGTGGATGCATTGGTAATAATTTTCCAAAACTCACTGGAATCAGCAAAGGTCCCGGCAGACTGGAAAACTGCTAATGTAATGCCCTTATTTAAAAAGGGTAGTAGGCAGAAGGCTGGAAACTATAGACCTGTTAGCCTAACATCTGTGGTTAGTAAAATGTTAGTCCATTATTAAGGAGACAGTAACGGGACATTTGGATAAACATAATTTAATAGGACAAACTCAGCATGGTTTCATGAAGGGGGAAGTCATGTTTGACAAATTTGCTTGAGTTCTTTGAGGAAGTAACATACAGGGTGGATAAAGGAGAACCAGTGGACGTAGTGTATTTAGACTTCCAAAAGGCATTTGACAAGGTGCCACACAAAAGATTATTGCTCAAGATAAAAAATCACGGGATTGGGGGTAATATTCTGGCGTGGGTGGAGGATTGGCTCTCTAACAGAAAGCAGAGAGTTGGGATAAATGGTTCGTTCTCAGATTGGCAACCAGTAACTAGTGGTGTTCCGCAGGGGTCAGTGCTGGGTCCCCAACTCTTTACAATCTATATTAACGATTTGGAGGAGGGGACCGAGTGTAACATATCAAAGTTTGCAGATGATACAAAGATGGGACGGAAAGTAGTGAGTGAGGAGGACATAAAAAACCTGCAAAGGGACATAGACAGGCTAAGTAAGTGGGCAGAGATTTGGCAGATGGAATACAATACTGGAAAGTGTGAGGTTATGCACTTTGGCAGGAAAAATCATAGAGCAAGTTATTATCTTAATGGCAAGAAACTGGAAAGTACTGTAGTACAAAGGGATCTGGGGGTCCTGGTGCACGAAACTCAAAAAGTTAGTATGCAGGTGCAGCAAGTGATCAAGAAGGCCAATGGAATGTTGGCTTTTATTGCTCGGGGGATGGAATATAAAAACAGGGAGGTATTGCTGCAGTTGTACAAGGTATTGGTGAGACCGCACCTGGAATACTGCATACAGTTTTGGTGTCCATACTTAAGAAAAGACATACTTGCTCTCGAGTCAGTACAAAGAAGGTTCATTCGGTTAATCCCGGGGATGAGGGGATGGACATATGAGGAGAGGTTGAGTAGATTGGGACTCTACTCATTGGAGTTCAGAAGAATGAGAGGCGATCTTATTGAAACATATAAGATTGTGAAGGGGCTTGATCGGGTGGATGCGGTGAGGATGTTCCCAATGAAGGGTGATACTAGAACTAGGGGGCATCATCTTAAAATAAGGGGCTGCTCTTTCAAAACTGAGATGAGGAGAAACTTCTTCACTCAGAGGGTGGTAGGTTTGTGGAATTTGCTGCCCCAGAAAGCTGTGGAAGCTACATCATTAAATAAATTTAAAACAGAAATAGTTTCCTAGAAGTAAAGGGAATTAAGGGTTACGGGGAGCGGGCAGGAAATTGGACATGAGTCTAGGTTCGGAATGGTCATGGCCCTGTGGGTAGTGGAGTGGGCCCAAGGGCTGTGTAGCCTGGTTCTGCTCCTACTGTGTTCTAATTCTGTGTTAGATTTCAGGAGATGGTTTTATTCCTGTTCCTGGCTGGGGTGGAGATCGCCTTTACAGAAGGTAAGTACTGTAGACAATATAGGGACAGTGATCTCCTGGAAGAATTTCGATCGCCTAGATGGGTCGGAGAGGAATTTCCCAGATTTTTTTCTCCCAAATTGGCCATTGGGTCTTCATCTGGTTTTTCGCTTCTCCCGGGAGATCACATGGGTTCGGGTGGATGCAGAGTGATAGAAAATTTGAGGTTAGGATCAGATCAGCCATGATCTTATTGAATGGTGGAGCAGGCTCGAGGGGCCGATTGGTCTACTCCTGCTCCTATTTCTTATGTTATGTTCTAAAGCTTTAAAATAAAATGTGTTGCAAAAGGGTTTATGTATTGTACCCCTTTTGGTAAAGATTTTAACAGCATATGGCTTGTGAACATTCATGAATATTAATCATAAACTTCAGACCGTACTTCCTTTAGACCAAGACTGAAAATGTTCCAAATTGGGTACTCCCAATGTTCCTTCAAGCACTACACAGAGACATGTAAACCATTTAAATATAATAATTCTATACACCTTTTTTTGTCAATATTCTTCCAAGCTTTTCATACCCCAAGCTGGGTCTTGCTCTGCAGTGTTTTGCCCTACTACTGTTTCTGTGCTTCTGGTTTTGCCTGTTTGAATTTCAAAGCCTGTCTGTTTTGAGTTTTTTTCTCCAATGCTGCTCCTTCATTGTGGATTTAGGACTTGTCCACCAATGAGGATGTAGTGCTGAGAGCAGACCTTCCCAAATGGCTAACCTTGTGAAATTCAAATAGGAGAAGCCAGCAGCTTAAAAAACCTTAAGGCTGCAGAACCAGGGTTCGCAGGCTGCAAGTGGTTCATTGGGTTGAAGTACCAAACTACAACCAATGTTCTCAAACACCATTTCTTTCCAGATTACTACTGGCTTTGCCAAACTGGATCTAAGCTTTTGATTTGTCCTATTCGGACTCTCTTTTTTAAGGCCATATGCTGCAACCACCTGTGGATCTCTTTGCTTTCCCCTTTTCGGAGTCCTGTTTATCCTAGTGTCACAGATCTGAAATGTAAGCAGTGGAAACTATGATCACTCCATTTTAAGCATCCAGAAAGCCACTAAGATCCTGAATATTTGTATGTACTGGTGGATGTTTGGAGGTGTCACTCACTGATATCTAAAGCACTGAATGTTATCAGATGCTAATCTGGTCAGTCCCTTTTTAAGGGCACTGCTGGAGTACAGTCTGTGGGAAATGCTTTCGAAGGAGAAAGTCCTGATTGGTTGTCAGTGCTGAAGGTATTCACAGAACACTTGTAACTGCTTGCAAATTTTGGGCTGTAGGTCACTGATTCGCTTTTGTTTTGCATCAAACAAATCACAACTTGTGATGTGTGACAAACTCATGCTAGACATCACTGAGATTTAAATGTTTCCTGATACTGATCTGACACAGTTTAATGCACATTTTACAAGTGTAATTACCTTTCCATTTGGTGCAAAATTAAAGAAAAATAATCTTATATCTGCTGAATCCGTGATTCTTAAAGTATGATGTTTTCCAGTAACTACACGGAGGCTGTAACTTAACAATCAGCAGGTGTTTACTGGAGGAGGGTAGTCTAAAGACTAACAGTACAGAGGCATGCTCAAGGCTTATATACAGGTGTGGTCACAGCCGGTACTACAATATATACAGGAGCTGTAAAAGTAGTTCTCTCTTAAAGGTACATACACTACAATTCCTCCCCTTTTAGATTTGCAGTACCCATAATGTTCAAATAACAATTAACACTTTAACATGCACATTAAACTGAAATAGTCCATTTATAGATTCAGTCTTTGGGGCGGCTTCCTGATCCTTTCTGGATAGCGCCTTTCCTGAGGTTCTTGTTCTTGGTGCGGAGGCGATTCTGGCCCCTTTTCGTCAGTTATTTCATCAGTTTCCACTGCTACTGTTTGAGGTAGATGCTACCGGTATGTCGGGTTCATCCCCAGGGACGCGAGACACGGGGTTGACTCGTTCCTGTGACGCTAAGATCTGGTCGACGTGGCGTCTCTCAATGTTCTCCCCGACATTAATGGCCCCTGCCGTGTGCATATCGTTCCGGGTTGCCATTTCTCTGTTCGGTAGTCACGGGCCAAGACTGGTTGTCCTACACTGAAGCTCCTTGTCGGCTTCTCATTGATGTGCTAGAATTGTTTATCCTCAACATTCCTTCGCACATTTGGTCTGAGCAAATCCAGACGAGATCTCAACCTTTGGTTAAAGAACATCATGGCCGGGGTCTGGTTGGTAACTGCATGTGTCGCATTTCTGTAGGCTAACAGGAAATTGTCCACCCTATGCTGTAGTGGGATTTCATCATCGCACATGGCATTTATCGCCTTTTTAAAGGTTTGTACGAACCTCTCAGCCAATCCTTTTGTGGCTGGATGATACGGGGCGGATGTGTAATGCCTTACCCCATTCCTTCTCATAAATTTCCGAAACTCTTCGGACACAAACTGTGGTCCATTATCAGAGGAAATCTGCTTTGGCAAGCCGTTCCTGGCAAATATGGTCCGTAGGACTGCAATCGTTTTCTCTGTAGTGGTTGAGGACATTTTTATCACCTCAGGCCATTTCGAGTGAGCATCCACTGCTATTAAGAACATTGAGTCCATGAATGGACCAGCAAAATCAATATGCACCCATTGTCATGGAGAGGAGGGCCACTCCCATGGGTGTAGAGGGGCATGTGGTGGTGCATTTTGGACCTTCTGGCATCCTGAGCAGCTCTTGGTTTGGTCCTCGATTTGTTGATCGATCCCCAGCCACCCCACACAATCCCTAGCAAGGCTTTTCATTTTTACCCCTCCCAGATGACCTTAGTGAAGCTCATTGAGCGCTCTCTCCCTTAACTTGGGTGGAATTACCACTCGGGATCCACACATCACTGTCCCCTGGCATACTGACAGCTGTTCTCTTCTGGATGAGAATGCTGGCAACAGTGAGTCGCCATGTGTTGGCCATCCCCTCACCATCAAATCATATACCCCGGAGACAGTGTCTGATCATTGCGGGTCTCCTTCTCTATATCCGCGTTAGTTACTGGCAGCCGTTCAATTATTGACGAATAAAATATCTCGATAGGGTCCACTGCTGGTGCTTCCTCCACAGTAGGCAGTGGCAGGCGTGATAGCCCATCAGCGTTTCCATGCTGTTTTGTGCCTTTATATTCTATTTCATATTGGTTCGCCCCAAGAAAAAGGGACCATCTTTGTAACCGTTGTGCAGTCATCACCGGAATGCCCTTCTTTGGATTGAAGATGGAGACAAGTGGTTGGTGGTCAGTCAGCAAGAGAACTTCTGACCATGCAGATGGTGGTTGAATTTTTTCACTCCCCGTACTAGGCTGAGGGCCTCCCTGTCAATCTGGGCGTAGTTGCGCTCGGCTGAGGTTAGTGACCGAGACGCAAAGGCTACTGGCCTCTCCAACCCGTCTGGGAATTTGTGCGACAGCACCGCTCCAATACCGTAGGGTGATGCATCACATGCCAACCGAATTGGTAGTGCTGGGTTGAAATGGGCCAACCCCTCTTTTGATGTGATCAATTCTTTGCACTTCTGGAAAGCTCGTTTACATTTGTCATTCCACTTCCTTGGTACCCCCGTTTGCAGTGGGGTGTTCAGTGGGTGTAATACTGTAGACAAATTTGGTAAGAACTTATGGTAGTAGTTTACCAGCCCGAGGAACGACCTCAGTTGTGACACATTTTCCGGTGCTGGAGCCTTGACTACTGCCTCAATCTTTTCAGGCGACTTATGTAACCCCTCCATCAATAACATGGCCACAATACAAGATCTGCTTCTGGAAAAACTCGCACTTGTGGCGATTAGCTCGTAGCCGATATTACTTTAATCTAGTGAGCACCTTCTCCAGGTTGGCGAGGTGATCACTGTCATTTTCGCCCGTGACCAGGATGTCGTCCAAATAACACTGGGTCCCTGGAATACCTTGCAGGACCTGATCCATTGCCCTTTGCCAGATAGCCGGAGCTGAGGCTACTCCGAACACCAGCCGGTTGTATTGATAGAGACCTTTGAGTGTTAATCGTGAGGTATTGTTTCGAGGCTTCCTACCTCCATTTGCAAGTACGCCTGGGCCAGATTAATTTTGGTGAAGCGTTTACCTCCAGACAGCGAGGCGAAAATATCCTCAATCCGTGGAAGCGGATATTGTACCGTGTGAAGGACTGGGTTCACTGTCACCTTAAAATCCCCACAGATGCGGACCTTCTTTGGTTCCCCAGGCGTATTGCTCAACGACCTCTTCATTACAGGAACGATGGGTGTAGCCCACTCGCTCCAGTCTACTTTGGACAGTACTCCTGAACGTTCCAACCCTTCCAGCTCTGCTTCGACGGCTGGTCGGATCGCATAAGGCACCGGTCTGGCCTTAAAAAGAAAACTTTGGGCTTGCATTTTCCTGTATTTTAATCATTGCTGTTATGCCTTTCAGTGTTCCGAGTCCCTCCTGGAACACTTGTGCGTCAGTTAGCATTTTTGACAGTCGGCCAGGTGTGACGTCGTCATCCTTTTTGGCCTCTACCGTCAGTGCCTGTATGGAATGCCAATCTAATTGTATCTTCCGGATCCATTCACGTCCTGGTGGTGGTGGTCCTCCATCTGGCAATACATATAGGTCCATTTTAGGTATTTCCTGGCCTTTGTATATCACTTTCACCCTTATTTTTCCTTGGGGTAGACTTTTTGCCCCATGGTACGTCTTCAAGACAATCTCTGTAGCTTTCAAGGGTATATGTGAAAATAGCCGCTTGTAGTCCCTTTGGTTTATGACTGTTAGGGCTGATCCTGTGTCCAATTCCATTTTCACTTGGACTCCGTCTATCTTGAGCATGACCCAGATAATCTGGTGATCCTCCATTTTGGTTACCTTATGTAGTTTCAGACAACCCAGCTCCTTGCTTCCGGAGTCTGTATCACTTTTCTGTTCGTCTGAACTACTGTCCATCACCTTATGTACCTTTTTGTACTTCTCCTGTGGAGATTTCTTGCTGTTGGTTTTCTTCCCTGACCTGCAGACTCTTGCTATGTGTCCTGCTTTTCCACACTGTCTGCACACTTGGTCCTTGAGCCAACAATCCTTCTGGTCGTGTTGTTCTGCCGCAGCGATAACACTTCCCTGCTCCATATGACATTTCATTAGTGCCATATTCTTGCGGTCTCCGTTGTATCTCTGCAGCGCCCCGTGCGGCTGCTTCGTGTGATACTGCCATGCTGAAAGCCTTGTCCAGCATAAGATCCTTTTCTGATAGAAGCCGTTTCTGGGTTCCTTCACTTTGAAGCCCACACACAAACTTATCCCTTAACGTATCTGCTAGTCCCACTCCAAACTGGCAGTGTTTCGATAGCTTGCGCAGTTCCGTTAAGTACTCCGCATTACTTTAGTCTTTTATGCTGGTTCCTTTTGTGGAACTTAAATCTTTCTGCTATCAGCAGCGGTGTGGGGTTTAAGTGGTCCTGTAGGATTTCTACTATGCGTTCAAAATTCTTATCCACGGGCTTCTCTGGGGTTATTAGGTTTTGCAGTAAGCCGTAAGTTTTTGCACCCATGGAATTTAACAAAACCAGTGCTTTCCTAGCATCTGGCACTTCATTCGCCCTGCAGTACACCTCCATGCGTTCCACATATGTCGCCCAATCTTCAACTTCATTGTCGAACGCAGTGATACTGCCACTCTTCGGCATCCCTGGGTGTGATTTAACTGTCTAAAATGGCGTCTCCCGCGCTCTCCCTTCTTCTCCGCTGGCACAAAATGGCATCTCCCTTGCTTTCCTTTCTTCCTGCGCTCGCCCTTCTCCACTGCGGCTTCTAAAATGGCGTCTCCTGCGCTCTCCCTTCTCCCCGCAGACGCGGTTCAGCCCTTGAGCCCTGGCTGTGCGCTGCACGTTCTTCTGTGCACCTTTACTGTTGCCGTCGCTCGGTCCTGAACCCGGCTGCTGCTTTACCCTCTCTTGTTTTTCCTCAACGCCGCTCGGTTTTCAACCCCCGGCTGTGCCCTGTGCGCTTCACCCTCTCTCTTACCCCGTCGACGCTGCTCGGCTTTTTCTCTGCTGTCGGTCGGCTCCAGCCGCCGCTGTCCGGGAAGGGTCTGCGCTGTACCTGTTGCCAGTCTGTTGCTGGATCGTCGTGGCTGGGGAACCAAGCCCGGCTCTCAACAGCCATCCCTGCGATGTTCACTCTCTGCCGGATGACTGGGCGGTTGCTCGTGGTCGACGCCCGTGCTTCTGGCCTCGACTTTCTTCCACTGCCCTCCCGGAGCGAATCCTTGAAGGGAGATGCAGAGTTGCAGGTAGATTTGAATCGACCTCGTCGCCACTGTTGAATCCGTGATTCTTAAAGTATGATGTTTTCCAGTAACTACACGGAGGCTGTAACTTAACAATCAACAGGTGTTTACTGGAGGAGGGTAGTCTAAAGACTGACCGTACAGAGGCATGCTCAAGGCTTATATACAGGTGTGGTCACTGCCGGTACTACAGTGTACAGGAGCTGTAAAAGTAGTTCTCTCAAAGGTACATACACTACAATATCAATGCCAGCTCTTTCTAACCTGTCAAAGCTTTTAATATTGGATTAAAATGATCTTTGAAGTAAGCATTTTGTACCATTCCTAAAATTTCCAGTATGCAAACTTCAAATTATCATATGATTTATGCCAGAAACAAGGAAGAACTTTTGCTTTTATATAGTGCCTTTCACTACCTCAGATGTCGCAAAGAGTTTCAGACCTCAAGGGGTATGGGGAGAGAGCGGGAATATGGTATTGAGATAGAGGTTCAGCCATGATCTTGAATGGCGGAGCAGGCTCGAAGGGCCGAATGGCCTACTCCTGCTTCTATGTTTCTAGGCCCATATGGTTCTTTTGAAGAGCAGTCAGTCACTGTTCTAATGTAGGGAAATGCGGCAGCTAATTTGTGTACAGAAAGATCCCACAGCCAGCAATGAGAGAAATAACCAGGTACTGTAATCTGTTTAATGGTGTTGGTTGATGAATAAATGTTGGCCAGGGCACTGGGGAGAACTCCCCTGCTCCTTCTCTTCAAATAGTGGCATAGGATCTTTTGCCTCCGTTTAACCTCTTATCAGAAAGATGGCACCTATGACAGGGCAGTACTTCCTCAGTGCTGCACTGAAATGTCATCCAAGAATATGTGCACAGGTCTCTGCTGTGGGGTTTGAACCAACTCCTTTTGACATAGTCAAGAGCTACCACTGAGCTGAGGTGGATTCTAATCAAGACGTGCAAAGTACCAAATTGGTAAAAGTTCCTTTCAATAATACCTGGTTATATATTTAGTATTCTATTGCAGTACTCAACAACCATTTGAATGGAAATGCTGGATGAGTCTAATGAACTCTGCTCCCTTATCTATAAAAGTGCATGACTGCTGAGGATTTCGGTATTTAATCTGTTGACCGTAAGAATTTGCACTTTGTTGTTTGTTTTTCTGCCTGAGTGCATGTGGCAAATCTAAGCTAAATTACTGTTCAACTGTTGGCTTCAGCAATGTTGAGAGAAAGTTTGCTGCCTCAAGACTTGAACCTGCATTGATGAAGGACTTCTGTTCTGACATGCTGGATTTCTCATGTTTTATAGCACATGGGAATTAGCCCATTCTAGTCTGTCATTACTTTGGGCATGTTTTAATGCGTGTCCTAATTGGCAACATTGGTGAGAATTGCTAATATTTCTATTCAATCACCAATCTGCCAAAAAGAAAACTGCACGAAAGCCTGGGGTTAATATCTTGTTTCTATAAGAAAACCCTGAAGAAATGCTTGCACAACGATTAACCACCCATGGTTTTTTTAACAAACTGATTTGTACTATCTATCCACCCTGACCTGCAATAAAAACTAATTAATTTTTTCAAATTTAAATTATTTAAGTTATTATGTAATTTATAGTTATTTTAAAAATGTGATGCTTTTTAACATTTATTTAAAGTTTTAGTTATGTTTTGGGGCTGATTTTTATTCATAGATTTGACAGGTCTTCCTGTCAAATCTATGAATAGAGATTCCCTGCTACGATTGGCTCTCCATGGCCCACGTGATCCCAGGGGACGCTTTGAACTAACTGCGCCCCTGGGATACGCAAGCACTGCGCGCCGGCAGTTGGAGGCAGCCCAGGATCGGAATCCCACATGGGCCCATAGCACAACGGTCGTCACGCTAGGTTAAGTGCAGGTCGGGGGCTTGCACCCATGGGAAGCCTCCAACCCGAATTTCTAGCCCAATATTTGCTTATAAAATGCGTAGTGTACAGTAACTCCTTGCGCTAGTGCATTGTGCTGGATCCTCAGTGCATTGTAGCAAGGCTCTACTGTATCCTTAAAGCGAGTGTTCCTTCCTTTGCCAGTTCTAGGGTCACTATGCAGCTTCCAGGATTAGTTTACCACATCTGTTACTTTGTAGGTAACTTGACTCTAGCACGATAATTGCACACAGTGCTAATTTTAAAACCAATTGCCAGTCAGCATAAAGCAAGGCATTTTCTACGGTGTTCAAAACGTGGGATGTCTTAACACAGTTGCTTGCAAATCTGTAGTGCGAGAAAGTGCTAAGTTGTGTGCTGTTTTGATATTTGAATCATGAATATATTTTGGAGTCTTTATTCCTCTGCGAGTCCAGTATAAATACTGCAGATTTCCAATATAAAAATCATGTATAAAAGTACATTTTCAAAGCCTGTAAAATAGAATTTGGAGCGATTCCAATGCCTTTGCTTTTACTTTTTGGTCCACAGACCCCTTCCCCTGATATTTGAGGTAGGTCTGTGAAGGCCGGTAATTAAACAAATACGTGTTGCTGATCTGTACAGGTGGGCAGTGGTCCCTCCAAAAAGGCTGCATGCAACATCCAGTGCCACTGTCGGTACCTATCTATTTGCCAACTGTATGGGGGGGGGAGAAAACCATCCCAGAGTTGGTGCATCATCTTGCCACCTGTTGCAGATGCCTCCAGCAGCGGTGCTGCATTATAAATTTGGTGTTGGTATTCAATTTGTTCGTGCTCCATTTTTATGTTCGTAGTTTACCTACCAAGTGTGTTAATGTCTTAACACATTGCCATCTATATTGTTCACCACCTCCTATTTGGCTCCAATTATTATGTATAATTTATATGGTGATTTAAAGGCAAACTCCTTTTGATGAAATTTAAAGCGTTTTATGTTCTGGTCTGCTGGTTCTCATTCATAATTTGTCATGTAAAAGCACTTCTAGGCTGAACCAAATAAAGTGTTTACATTGAGAGAATAGATAAATTATCTGAAATATTGGTCCAGTTAATGGGTGTGTGTTTACTGCAAGGCAAGAATGAAATGAAAACTAAAATGGCCATGTTAAACAGTTCAATTCTGATAAAAGGCCAAGTAATCTTGATCCAAGTATAATCAAAAGAATATTTACAAATATGAAACATTTGATAAGTGCATGAACTTGTCAGTTACAAATGGTAAGGCTATATGGTGTTGAAAAGGCAACTGAAACTTGGAATTGTGCTAATTTGTGTTAATTGGTTTTGTATAAACTAACACATTGAATCTCAAGGGTTTATCTGCAGTATAAACTGTACATGAACTTGCCACTGAACTAAGTGCCTCTGCAATCCTTTGTATGTCCAGCCTACGATCTTGTTTTGTGCAAAATGTCCATTTTTAGCATGTGCTAGAAAACAAAATTCACTTGGCTAGTAAAATCTGACTTTCACAATCCAAAACCAGAGATTTACTTTGAATTTACAAAACTGAGTGTGTAAGTATCGATAAATTCCCATTTCACAAATATAGAAAGTATTGGTAGGTTTAGTTCACATTTCTGAAAGCCATGCTCTGCACTTGACATCTGTATTGAAACATTTTTTGTGGGTGAAATAAATCCGGTATTGGGTTGCATATCCAGAGGTCTTCATCTGTCCATGATTTAGAACTTCAGTGTGGAGTTTTATTGAACTGTTTTGATCCCACAGTGATGAAATTTCAGAATCTGATCTGGTGAGGTTTCTTTCTGTGCACTTACAACCTTGAAATCTGTGAGTGTAGTAACCCTCTGCTTTTGAAGTGGCCTGTGTAAGTCCTGGGTGATGCTTCACAATGAAGACTTAAAAAGAAGAAAGACTTGCATTTATATAGCGCCTTTCACAATCTTGGAATGTCTCAAAGCACTACAGCCAATGAAGTATTTTTGTAGAGTAGTCACTGTTGTAATGTAGGAAACGCAGTAGCCAATTTGTGCACCGCAAGGTCCCACAAACAGCAATGTGATTATGACCAGATTCCTTTCAGTGATGTTGGTTGAGGGATAAATATTGGTCAGAACACCAGGGAGAACCTCCCTGCTCCTCTTTGGCAATAGATGTATTACATCCACCTGAGAGGGAAGAAGGGGCCTCAGTTTAACGATTCACCCAAAAGATGACAACTCAACAGTGCAGCACTTCCTCTGTACTGCACTGGAGTGTCGGCTTAGATTTTGTGCTCACTTCTCTGGAGTGGGACTTGAACTCTCAACCTTCTAATTCTGGGGTGTGTGCTACCAACTGAGCCATGCCTGACTTTTTTAAAAATTGCCTGTGAAAAATAAACACACTGCAGTTTTTTGGAGCAGGCCCACCACCATCTTTGCAGGGCAGCTAGGGATGAGCATTAGTTGTAGCTTTGCCAGCAACACCCAATATCACAGATCAAAAGTTTTGAAGAAAGCAATAGTTTATAAAAATCTTGATTTAAGCACAATCCTGATTCCATCCAAAATCTCTTGGCCAGATTTTTTAAAAAGGCAATTGGAATCCTTAGTTTTGGAGGCATAGAATACAAAAGCAAGGAAGCAATCGTTGAACTTGTGCCAGACCTTTAGGTCACAGTTGAATTTATTATATAAAAGCAACAAAAATGGAACGGCGTAGATTCACGAGGATGTAGCTGGGTGCAGGAAGCTAGTTATAGAAGGAGACTTGAGAAGTTGGGACTTTTATCTGTGTAAGGTATTGAAGATTTGGACGAGACAAACCATGTTCGATTCTTCCAGTGGTCAGCAAGACTGTGACGAGGGCATAAATCTAAAGGGACATGAGAAAAAGATTCTTTACTCAGGGTGGTTAGAATGTGAAATTTTGTGCCACAAAATGCTGTTGAAGCAATTGTTTAAAAGGGCTGAAGAGTGGGCTTAGAGTTGGGTGGTTCACGTGGAGGAAATTGGACCAATACAGATTTAATTGGCCAGTTTCTATGCTGTAACGTTTCATGAATATCAAACTGAAATGTACACTGGCATTCTGTTTGCAGCTGGATGAGGTTGTGCCTTTTTTTATTCGTTTATGGGATCAGGGTGTCGCTGGCAAGGCCAGCATTTATTGCCCATTCCTAGTTGCCCTTGTGGTGAGCCGCCGCCTTGTACCGCTGCAGTCCGTGTGGGGAAGGTACTCCCATAGTGCTATTAGGGAGGGAGTTCCAGGATTTTGACCCAGCGACGATGAAGGATCGGTGATATATTTCTAAGGCAGGCTGGTGTGTAACTTGGAGGTGGTGGTGTTGTTCCCATGCGCCTGCTGCCCTTGTCCTTCTAGGTGCAAGAGGTCGTGGGTTTGGGAGGTGCTGCCGAAGAAGCCTTGGCGAGTTGCTGCAGTGCATCTTTTAGATGGCGTACACTGCAGACACAGTATGCCGGTGGTGGATGGGGTGCTAATCAAGCTGGCTGCTTTGTCCTGGATGGTGTCGAGCTTCTTGAGTGTTGTTGGAGCTGCACTCATCCAGGCAAGTGGAGAGTATTCCATCACACTCCTTACTTGTGCCTTGTAGATGGTGGAAAGGCTTTGGGGAGTCAGGAGGTGAGACACTCGCCACAGAATACCTAGCCTCTGACCTGCTCTTGTTGCCACAGTATTTATGTGGCTGGTCCAGTTAAGTTTCTGGTTAATGGTGACCCCCCAGGATGTTGATAGTGGGGGAATTTGGCGATGGTAATGCCATTGAATGTCATGGGGAGGTGGTTAGACTCGCTTGTTGGAGAAAGGCATTGCCTGGCACTTCTGTGGCGCGAATGTTACCTGCCACTTAGCCCAAGCCTGAACGTCGTACAGGTCTTGTTGCATGCGGGCATGGACTGCTTCATTACCTGTGGAGTTGTGAATGGTGCTGAACACTGCGGTCATCAGCGAACATCCCCATTTCTGACCAAATGTTGGAGGGAAGGTCATTGATGAAGCAGCTGGAGATGGTTGGGCCTAGGACACTGCCCTGAGGAACTCCTGCAGCGATGTCCTGGGGCTGTGATGATTGACCTTCAACCACCACAACCATCTTCCTTTGTGCTAGGTATGACTCCAGCCAGTGGAGCATTTTCCCCCGATTCCCATTGACTTCAGTTTTACTAGGGCTCCTTGATGCTCCTCGGTCAAATGCTGCCTTGATGTCAAGGGCAATCACTCTCGCCTCACCTGGAATTCAGCTCCTTTGTCCATGTTTGGACTGATATACCTATCAATTCATTCCATGAAAAGCGACGAGTTAAGATAGTAACTATAGGTTTTTATTGGCTAAATAACAGAGCCCACCTTCGTGGGTGATCGGTTCCAACAAGGAAGAATACTAGCCAAGCGGTCACCTTTATACCTGGGCAAGCAGGCGGAGCCATGGGCGGAGTCAGCTGAGGCATGCCTAGGTATAACAGCGTGCGTGGCAAGAGGTAACCTTGTGTAGTGATAACAACAGTGTAAACAGTGATAACAACAGTGTAACAATAGTGAATGGTTGTGAACTATAACAGTGGTTTACCACATTCACCCCTTGTTTAAAATTGAGTCCGGAGGGGTGAAGTGTACTACCAGTTCGTGTATGTCAGTCTATCAGGAGGCCTCGTAAGCCTTTCTGACCGGCGCGGCGGCGGTGGTGCAGTATCCGATGTTAATGCTGGTGTCTGCGTGGTCGACGAAGGCCCCTGGGGTTCCGGCATGCCGCCTACAGGAGCTGGATTTGGGGGAGTGGTGGGGGATAACGGTGGTGTCTCAGGGGTGCCCGAGGGTGCGAGGTCTCGCAAGGAGACTGTGTCCTCCCGCCCGTCTGGGTATTCCACATAGGCATACTGGGGGTTGGCGTGCAGGAGGTTCACCCTCTCGACCAGGGGGTCCGTTTTATGGGTCCTCACTTGCTTCCACAGCAGGACGGGCCCCGGAGAAGTCAGCCATGTTGGTAGCGAGGTTCCCGTAGTCGACTTCCTGGGGAAAACGAACATTTGCTCATGAGGGGTGGCGTTAATGGCGGTACAAAGCAGTGACCGGATGGAATGGAGCGCTGCCGGGAGGACTTCCTGCCAGCGAGAGGTTGGGAGGCCCTTAGACTTTAGGGCTAAGAGGACGGCCTTCCAAACTGTCGCGTTCTCCCTTTCCACCTGGCCGTTCCCCCAGGGGTTGTAGCTGGTGGTCCTGTTCGCAGCAATACCTCTCGCGAGCAGGAACTGGCGAAGTTCCTCGCTCATGAAGGATGAGCCCCGGTCGCTATGTATATAGTTCGGGAACCCGAACAAGGCGAAGAGGTCGTTCAGGCATTTGATGACCGTGGTACTGGTCATGTCTGGGCAGGGGATGGCGAAGGGGAAACGGGAGTACTCGTCAATAATGTTGAGGAAGTACACATTACGGTCAGAGGACGGGAGGGGCCCCTTAAAATCGATGCTCAAGCGCTCGAAGGGGCGGGTGGCCTTGATCAGGCTTGCTCTGTCCGGCCTATAGAAATGCGGTTTGCATTCGGCACAGGTTTGGCAGTTCCTGGTCAAGGTCCTGACCTCCTCGATGGAGTAGGGCAGGTTGCGGGCCTTAATGAAGTGGTAAAGTCTAGTGACCCCGGGGTGGCAGAGGTCGTTGTGGAGGGTCTGCAGTCTATCAACTTGCGCGTTGGCGCATGTACCTCGTGATAGAGCATCCGGGGGCTCGTTGAGTTTACCAGGCCGGTACAAGATATCGTACTCGTAGGTGGAGAGCTCAATTCTCCACCTCAAGATCTTGTCGTTCTTGATTTTGCCCCTCAGCTTGTTATTAAACATCAAAGCAACCGAACGCTGGTCGGTGAGGAGGGTAAATCGTTTGCCTGCCAGGTAATGCCTCCAGCGTCGTACCGCTTCCACAATCGCCTGGGCCTCCTTCTCGACCGATGAGTGTCGGATCTCAGGGCCCTGGAGGGTCCTTGAGAAGAAGGCCACAGGTCTCCCCGCCTGGTTAAGGGTTGCAGCTAGGGCGAAGTCGGATGCATCGCTCTCCACTTGGAAAGGGATGGACTCATCCACTGCGTGCATTGTGGCCTTCGCAATGTCTCCTTTTATGCGGGAGAAGGCTGCGCATGCTTCTGCTGTCAGGGGGAAGGAGGTGGACTTCATGAGGGGTCTGGCTTTGTCCGCATAATTGGGCACCCATTGGGCATAGTAAGCGAAGAGCCCCAGGGTTCTCTTCAGTGCCTTTTGACAGTGGGGAAGGGGAAGCTCCATGAGGGGGCGCATTCTTTCGGGGTCGGGGCCGATGACTCTGTTCTCTACTATGCAGCCGAGGATGGCAAGGCGCGAGGTGTTAAACACACATTTCTCCTTATTGTAAGTGAGGTTCAGCCGTTGGGCCGTACGGAGGAATTTCTCCAGATTAACATCGTGGTCCTGCTGGTCGTGGCCGCAGATGGTGACGTTATCTAGATAAGGAAACGTGGCCTGCAGCGCGTTCTGGTCAACCATCCGGTCCATCTCCCTTTGGAAGACCGAAACCCCGTTGGTGACGCCGAAGGGAACCCTAAGGAAGTGGTAGAGGCAGCCATTCGCCTTGAAGGCGGTATACTGGCGGTCCTTAGGGCGGATAGGGAGTTGGTGATAGGCCGACTTAAGGTCGATGGTGGAGAATACCCGGTACTGTGCAATCTGGTTGACCATGTCAGATATGCGGGGGAGGGGGTATGCGTCCAGCTGGGTGTACCGGTTTATGGTTTGGCTGTAGTCGATGACCAGGTGGTTTTTATTGCCGGTCTTAACGACTACGACCTGGGCACGCCAGGGGCTGGTGCTCCCCTCGATGATGCCCTCCTTCAGGAGACACTGCACCTCAGAGCTAATAAAAGCTCTGTGCCCGGCGCTGTACTGCCTGCTCTTGGTAGCGACGGGTTTACAGTCGCGGGTGAGGTTAGCGAACAAGGAGGGGGGCGGGACTTTGAGAGTGGAGAGGCCGCAGGTGGTATGCGGCGGGCGGTTTAAAAACTGCTGGTTGTAGACTGTGAGTGGGGGGAGGGGTCCACCGTATGCCAAAGTGACACTTTGGAGGTGGCATTGGAAATCCAGCCCTAGTAGGACGGCAGCGCAGAGCTGGGGCAGGATGAGAAGTTTAAAGTTTTTATATTCCGTGCCCCTAACCGACAGGGTCACCACACAGTATCCGCTGACGTCTGTTGAATGGGACGTCGACGCCATCGAGATCCGATGGCGCGTTGGCCGGACAGTGAGGGAGTAGCAGCGCACCGTGTCTGGGTGAATAAAACTCTCTGTGCTCCCGCTGTCGAACAGGCAGGTCGTGGCGTGGCCGTTTACCTCGATGTCCATCATGGGCCTGGACAGATGATGCGGGAGAGCTTGGTCAAGCGTGACGGAGGCCAGTGTATGGCTGAGTGAGCTGCTGTCGTCGGCAGATGAGGCGGTGGTCGGGTCTGGAGACAACATGGCGGCCGAGTGCGGTGAACAAAATGGCGGAGAAGATGGCCGCCCCCACGACTCATGAGGCACTGCTGGCATCTGTGGCCTTGATCAAAGATGGCCACCCCCACAACTCACATGAGGCACTGCTGGCGTCTGTGGCTTTCCCTCTGCAGGCGTTCGCGAAGTGGCCTTTTTTTCTGCAGCCAGAGCAGGTCGCGTTCCTTGCAGGGCAGCGCGCCCTTTGTCTCGCCTGGCCACAGAAATAGCAGCTGGCGGCCCGATCGCGGGGCTCCGCTGCCGCAGCAGGTCCCGGGGGTGGCGGTCCCGATCGATTCCGGGACATCGACGCCGTAGTAGGTCCCAGGGGCGGCGGTGCGAGGGGTATTGCGGCCGGAGTCGGGCCCGAGTCCCACGGTCGCGCAGCACTGTACCCGGAGTACGCCTCGAGGTCCCGATGGGCCACTTCCAGGGAGCGCGCGAGGGCTGTAGCTGCTTTAAAGTCGAGGTCCTTTGATTCAAGCAGTCTTTGCCGTGAGTAGTCGGACCGAAGGCCTTTCACGAAGGCATCACGGATATTTCCTTCAGCATGTTGTGCAGCCGATACAGCTTTAAAGTCACAGTCCCTGCCGAGTGTTTATAGCGCCCGTAAAAATTCATCTACAGACTCTCCTGGCTGTTGCGAGCGGGCTCTTAGATGTCTGGCATACATTGAATTTACTGGGTTCCGGTACTGCTCTTTTAGCAGGTCGAGGGCCTCCTCGTATGTATCAAGGTCCTGGATCAGTGCAAATACTTTAGGGCTCACCTGGGCGGTCAGAACTCTTAGTTTGTCGGCTTCCGATGGCACGCTGGAGGCTACCAGGTAGGATTCAAAGCAGCTCAGCCAGTGATCGAAGTCGAGGGCTGAATTCGCTGCCTGTGGGTTTAGATCCAGGTACGGCGGTCGGAGGGCTCGCAGCCAAGTCGGCTGCTGGGGCTGGTCAGTCATTTCAAAATTTAGCCAATAAAATTGATATACCTATCAATTCATTCCATGAAAAGCGACGAGTTAAGATAGTAACTATAGGTTTTTATTGGCTAAATAACAGAGCCCACCTTCGTGGGTGATCGGTTCCAACAAGGAAGAATACTAGCCAAGCGGTCACCTTTATACCTGGGCAAGCAGGCGGAGCCATGGGCGGAGTCAGCTGAGGTATGCCTAGGTATAACAGCGTGCGTGGCAAGAGGTAACCTTGTGTAGTGATAACAACAGTGTAACAATAGTGAACGGTTGTGAACGATAACAGTGGTTTACCACATGGACCAAGACTGTAATGAGGTCGGGAGCCGAGTGGTCTTGGCGGAACCCAAACTGGGCATCAGTGAGCAGGTTATTCGTGATATGTATTAGCATATCAGCCACTTTTGTAGGTGGCATACAAGGTGGTTGTGTTTTTTAGATACTTGATTCATAGGATTACATTACATAGGATATACGGCACAGAAACAGGCCATTCGGTCCAACCAGTCCATGCCGGCGTTTATGCTCCACTCGAGCCTCCTCCCGTCTTTCCTCATCTAAATCTATCGGCATAACCCTCTATTCCCTTCTCCCTCATATGCTTGTCCAGCCTCTCTTTAAATGAATCTATACTATTTGTTTCAACCACTCCGTGGTAGAGTTCCACATTCTCACCACTCTTTGAGTAAAGAAGTTTCTTCTGAATTCCCTTTTGGATTTCTTGGTGACTATCTTATATTGATGGCCTCTAGTTATGTTCTTCCCCACAAGTGGAAACATTCTCTCTCTATCCACTCTATCAAAAGCTCTCCATTTTAAAGACCTCTATTAGGTCACCCCTGATGCGCCATCAATTACTCAAAAGACTGAGGTTAAGCGAGTAACAACCAGGCTTTTATTAACTAAAGAATGAAGGTCTTGTCTCGAGTGGTCGACCCGTCCAGAATACTAAGGGACTGGGAGGTAGTCACTTATATACCTGGAATAGTGGGAGGAGTCGGCCGAGGCATGTCCAGACCTGTACCTAGTGGAACACACATACAGACACAGACAGGTGTAACAGTGGTTTACCACAACCCCTCAGCCTTTTTTCAAGAGAAAAGAGAACCAGCCTGTTCATCCTTTCCTGATATGTATACCCTTGCATTTCTGGTATCGTCTTTGTAAATCTTCTCTGCAGCCTCTCCAGTGCCTCTATATCCTTTTTATAATATGGCGACCAGAACTGTACACAGTACTCCAAGTGTGGTCTAACCAAGGTTCGATACAGGTTTAGCATAACTTCCCTATTTTTCAATTCTATCCCTCGAAATAAACCCTAGTGCTTGGTTTGCTTTTTTTTATATGGCCTTGCTAACCGGTGTCGCAACTTTGTGATTTGTGTATTTGTACTCCTAGATCCTTTTGTTCCTCTACCCCACCTAGACTCGCACCCTCCAAGTAATGTGACCTCCCTATTCTTCCTACCAAAATGTAATACCTCACATTTATCTGTGTTGAACATTATTTGCCCATTCTGCAAGTTTATTAACGTTCTCCTGTAATTTGTTGTAGTCCTCCTCTGTATTGACTATCTCTTTTCCTCGCCCCCCCCCCGCCCCCCCCCCCCCCCCCCCCCCCCCACACACACAAATTTGGTATCATCTGCAAATTTAGAAATTGTGTTTTTGATTCCGAAGTCTAAATCGTTAATATAAATTGTGAACAGCAGTGGTCCCAGCACTGATCCTTGTGGAACACCACTACCCAGCTTCTGCCACTGGGAATAGCTACCCTTTACTCCCAAATAACAGAGAATGCTGGAAAAACTCAGCAGGTCAGGCAACATCCGTGGAGAGAAATTTGAGTTGACGTTTTGGTTTGAAACCCTTCTTCAAAACTGGAAAGAAAATAAAAAGATCGAAGGCAAAGCTGCGATCGAACAAAAGAGACAATAAAAGGTATGCGAAGCCAGATGAGATGGTAATGGGCCCGTGGAGACAAAAGGCAGCTGAGATTAGGTGTGAAGTGTACTGGCAGGATAAGGACAGCTGCCAGGTGAGAGAGAAACAAAAGGAAAGGTTGGGGGGGGGGGGGGGTGGGGAGAAAAAAAGGACCCAAAACAAAGGGGTGGAAAAAATTAAAAGGAAAAAAGTAATAGGGGCCGAGGTTATGATCTGAAATTATTGAACTCGATATTGAGTCCGGAAGGCTGCAAAGTGCCTAATCGGAAGATGATTTGCTGTTCCTCAAGTTTACGTTGAGCTTCCGTGGAACAATACAAGAGGCCAAGGACGGTGAGGTCCGAGTGGGAATGGAGCGGTGAATTGAAATGACAGGCGACCGGAAGCTCGGGGTCACCCTTACGACTGAACGGAGGTGTTCCGCAAAGCGGTCACCCAATCTGCGTTTGGTCTCCCCATTGTACCCTTTACTCCCACTCTCTGCTTTCTGTCTTGAAGCCAGCTAGCAATCCATTCTGCTACTTGTCCCCTGACTCTGCATTCTCTGACCTTATTCATTAGTCTATTATGGGGTACCTTATTGAAGGCCTTTTGAAAATCTAGATAAATTACATCTACTGCATTACCATTGTGTATTCTGTTACCCCTTTAAAAAAAAAAATTCAGTGAGGTTGGTCAAGCATGATTTTCCCTTTTGAAATCCATGCTGACTATTCATTATTATACTTTTCGTTTCGAGATGTTCTTCTATTCTCTACTTTCAGTAAGTGAATTTAACTAGAAAACAGCTTATTGTAGCTGGACTAGATTTTACCTACCTTTTTTTATTTAAAAAATACTCGCTCTTCTCTTTCATTCCCCCCCCACCCGTGTCCGCTTCAATCTGCTTCACAAATGGCATACAAAATGCGGACTATATGCTATATGGCACACCCTGCATTGCCTCTTTCCTCCTCTCCACCCTTCTCCCAATGTGACTCTGCATCTTAAAAGTAGTAGTATTTATTGAGACCAAATGTTTCAAGGTAGGGAAACTTGAGCAGTCAATTGTTCCTGTGAAGTGATGAAATGTTTTATTACGCAATTGTGCTGTTGTATTAAAATACTCCGGTTTCACTCGCAATCCTAATTTTTGCTTGTGTACGAGTCATGCTTCTGATTTGTGAAGTTGTGACGTGCTAAACTGTTCGACAGGATTGTGCTAGTTCTGGAAGATTCTGAGATGATCAAGATGCTAAAAAGCAGGATTTAAAGTGGGGAAGTGGAGAGCGGGGAGAAAGAAAAGCAAATATCCTAGCTGGCTTCTCTCCCCTCTTTCTTCACTCCCTCTAACAAGAAGATGCTGCTGTCTCGACCTGGTTGGGAACTGCGTTTCTTTTGGGTACTGAACAGGACCTCCCATTCTACCACTGACTGCTAAATATAGGAGTAGGCCATTCAGCGCCTCCAGCCTGATCCACCATTCAACTAGATTATGGCTGATCTGTACCTCAACTTCATTTGCCTACCTTGGCTCCAAAACCCTTGATACCCTTACGTAATATAAATCTACCAATCTCAGTCTTGAAAGCTCCAATTGTTCCAGCATCCACAACCATTCTGGGGAGAGAATTCCAGATTTCTACTACTAAACATGCCAGTACTCTTCACTGAGCCACCCTCCGTGTTCAGCTTTCTGTAGAAAATAGATAACTTTGTACCAGGATAAACTGGCAGAACTGTGCAGGTTAGAAAAATACCAGGACATTTGTTTCTACATTATGCAAAATGAGATTTTTCCATTTTTCTTTTCGCTAGCCCTGCAAAAAGGCACTGCATAAAATGCCCGTGAGGAATTGCAACATAGTTGTGCAGTTATGTTCCCTTTATGGTAAACATTGAAACTGAAACCTGATTGGTTGATCTGGTATCTCTTTAAAACCTGTCTTCAATTTAATACATTTTTGAACAACTTGATCTGCTTTTTGCTTTTAATGCGTGATGATCACAAGAGTATAATATAGTGACATCACTCCAAGGACTGTACCCTCCCTTTAAATTGTCGTTATCTGCCCCGTAAGATTAAGCAAGCAAAGATTCGATGGGCTGAATGGCCTCCTGTGCTGTACTATTCTATGATTCGATGATTCTTCTCTGTCTTTGCAAACTACTCCCCTATCTCCAATCTCCCTTTCCTCTCCAAAGTACATGAATGTGCTATCATGTCCCAATTCCATGCCCATCTTTCCCTTAACGCCCACGTTTGAATATATTAATCAGGTTTCAGCATTGACACAGCCCTGAAACAGAACTAATCAAAGTCACAAATAGCATCCTCTGTGACCATGATTCGCTATGCCTCTTCATTTTTTCTGCAGCCTTTGACAAACCACACCATCCTGCTCCTGATGACCCTCCTTCTAATGACTCTCCTTCATTGCCCGGTTAGTGGGAGTGCCTGTGCTTGGTTCCACTCTTTCCTATACAATCGTAGCCACAGCATCTCCATCAATGACTTCTCTTCCCGCCCCTGCAACGCTACCTCAAGGATATATCCTTCATCCCTCCTGTTCCTCATTTATATGCTGCTCCTTGGCATCATCTGAAGACATGGGGTCAGGTTCCACAAGTATGCTGGCGACGGCGAGCACTATGTCTCCATTACCTGTCTTGACCCCTCCACTGTCTGTGTTCTCAGACTATGTATCTGTCCAGTCTTGAATAAGCTGCAATTTCCATCAGTGAAACAAAACCATCATAATGGCCCCCCACCACAAATTCTGTACCCTTGCTGCTGGTTCAGACCCTTCTCGGCCACTGTCTCAGATTGAACCAGACTGTTCAGTCTCTGCATCCTATTCAACCCTGAGCTCAGCTTCCAATCACATTCTTTCTGTCACAAAGACCACATCCCCTGCCTGCATTAGTCTATCAGCGACTCTCGCCCATGCCTTGTCAACTCTAGACTTGACTAGTTAATTGCTCGCCTTGCTGACCTTCCATCCTGCATGGTCTATAAACTTCATCTTGTTGAAAACTCTACTGCCAGTATCCTGTCCCAGCCAAGTCCCTGCTCACTTGTGTCTCTGCTCCCAGTCACCCGATGCTTCCAATTTAAAATTTGTATTCTTGTGTTTAGGTTCCTTCATGTCCTTGCTCCTCCCTATCTCTGTAACCTCTTCCAGCCGTACAACCTCTTTCCCCCCCCCCCCCCCCCCCCCCTCTCAAACTCTTTGTTCCTCCGATTCTGGCCTCTTGTGCATCCCAGTCCCTTCACCTACACTTGGTAGCTGTGCTATCAGCTATCTAGGCTCCACTATCTGAAATTCTCTGCATACACCACCCTACCTCTTCACCTTCCTCTCTTCCTTTAAACTCTCCTTCATGACGTAGCTTCCCACCGTAATCTCTTTCTTTACTCCGTGTCTATTTTTGTGTGATTGCACCTCAGTGAAACACTGTGGGACATTTTTCGACGTTAAAAGGTGCGACATAAATATTGCTGCTTTCGAGAAATCTATAGTTTAGTACCAGGAAATTCTACATCCAGTTACAGCAATGCACTGATCGAGAGCCCCACATCCAGCAATTGGTTAATTTGCAAACTTTAGACTATAGCTCATTGCATTCTGGAGCAGCTGGTGCCGATTGGAAGTGACTGGCATATTTTGCTCATGCTATGAACTGGTTGTTTTGAGTGTTCTGTGTATTTTGCATCATGCTTAAATCTGAACTCCAGGTAGAGTATGAATGACTTTACTGTGTGCTTTGAATTGGCGCTGACAAAGTGAGTTCACCTCAAGGTAAATTTCATGCTGAGACCAGTTTGAATTAATACTGTGTAAACACCAGCTGGGAGTGTGTGCACTACATGTGTCTTTATGCTTGAGTAATCATTCTTTTGTTACCAATAGTATGGATTTTTGATCTATGTATCTTGATCCTCCAGTTCATTGCCCCGTATAGATTAACAGACGTGCATTTATAGAGCACCTTTCATGACCTCAGGACTTCCCAAAGCATTTTACAGCCAATGAAGTACTTTTGATGTAGTCACTGTTATAATGTAGGAAATGTGGCGCACAATAAAGTCCCACAAGCAGTAATGTGATCATGATCAGATAATCTGTTTTGGTGATGTTGGTTGAGGTATAAATATTGGCCAGGACACCGGGGAGAATTCCCCTGCTCCTCTTTGAAATAGTGCAATGGAATATTTTATGTCCACCTGAGAGGATAAATGGGGCCTCGTTTTAACGCCTCGTCCAAAAGATGGCACCGCCAACAGTGCAGCACTCCCTCAGTACTACACTGAAATGTCAGATTAGATTATGTGCACAAGTCTCAGGAGTGGGACTTGAACCCACAACTTACTGACTGAGTCAAGGGTGCTATCACTGAGCCACGGTTAACATAATAAGAAACCAATAGTGATTTTTTTTTTTTTTGGAGTAACTTTCACATAGGTTACGGAACCAGCTACCAGCCAATTACACTTTTTTTGCAGGGAATCTGGCATAAATGGAGGTTATATTTGGGTAACCCTCTTTTCCTGGACAAAACGTCTGTAGCTGAAGGAATGTGGGTCACTGGTACCAGTAACTCTGGGCTGCCGTTTTGAACTGGTTGATGGGATGCGTCTCTCGTGTTATATTCTACAGGTGCTTTCATATTTACTAAGTGTCTAGAATGCAACAGTCATGCTGAAGCCTGAGAGGTCTGTGCACTGCTCTTTATTCATTTTACCTTGTGCAGCCACTCCCAAGGTGAAAGCCTGCACCTCGTGGTTACTATTAGTGGAAGGTAGCTCCTGAGACACCAAATTAAGGTTTCCAGGCAACGGCAGCAAAACTGTGCATTTGCTGTCGGGGGCACTTTCTAACGTAAGCATGCTTTTGTGTTTCTTCTTGTGGGAAGGCATCTGATCTCCACTTTACACTTCTCCACTTTACACTCCTCCAATCTCCACTTTACACTCCTCCAATCTCCACTTTACACTCCTCCAATCTCCACTCCTCCAATCTCCACTTTACACTCCTCCAATCTCCACTTTACACTTCTCCAATCTCCACTCCTCCAATCTCCACTTTACACTCCTCCAATCTCCACTTTACACTCCTCCACCATGAACGCAGCAGAGATCAGAAACCCAGCGGAGTTGGTGATTCTAACTTGAGCCGAATGCTGCCTGTGAGTAGGAATTTTGAGAAGCTGGGCTTGCTCAGACTAGTAATTTTTTCTTGTCGATCATGCTAGACGGACTAAATAAATCAAAGCTCCCCTGATGGCTCAGCGAATTTATCCAGAGAGTACCTGAGCCACGCAGATCTGGAAGGTCTCCGGTCTATGCTGAGTTTGCCAATCTTTGCCAGGCAGCAGTGAAGGCATTTCAGTTGACCTCTTCACCTTGGGTTAGTGAAGGGAAAACTAGCCCAGGGTTTCTGCTCCTGATTACAATTCAGTAACACCTGCTGAACATCTATATTTGTGTCCTGGCCAATATTTATCCCTCAACCAACATAACAAACTGGTTATCTGGTCGTTATCACATTGCTGTTTGTGGGACCTTGCTGTGCGCAAATTGGCTGCCGCATTTCCTACATTACAACAGTGACTACATTCAAAGTACTTAATTGGCTGTAAAGTGCTTTGAGATGTCTGGTGGTCGTGAAAGGCGCTATATAAATACAAGTCAGTATTTATGATTGGTGAGGATGAAAATTAGGCTCAAAGCTCTTGTTTATTAGCTAGTTGGCACTTGCTGTCGAGGGTTATAAGAAAAAAAAAGACACTTGGGCAAGGTAGTGAAGAGAACTATACCCTAGCAAGAAGCCACACCTTTTAGGAAGGGAGAAAATTAAGGGGAGGTGGAAAGAGGATTTTCTTCCCCACTTGTATCCTGAAGATAGTGACTTGTGCTGGGATTATATTTCTATGGGTGGTGTTAGGCCAACCACCCCCACCCCACCCCAGTACTTAAGTTGCCACTCTTCAAATATGAGTGTGATCCTTCTCTTGCTCTCCCCCAGAATTGAACACAATACTCCATTGGGGACCTAACCAGTGATTTATAAAGGTTTGGCACAACTTCCTTGCTTTTGTACTCTATGCCTCTGTTTATAAAGCCAAGGATCCCATATGCTTTTTTAACAGCCTCATCAACTTGTCCTGCCACCTTCAAAGATTTGTGTACATACACCCCTAGGTGTCTCTATTCCTGCACCCCCCTTAAAATTGTACCATTTAGTTCAGTGTTTCCTCATTCTTCCTCCCAAAATGAATCACTTCACACTTCTCTGCATTTTCATCAGTCATATGTCTGCCCATTTCACCAGCCTGTCTGTCCTCATATTTACTATATTTGAGTTTCATTTTATCTGCAAACTTTGAAATTATGCCCTGTATACCAAGTCCAGGTCATTAATATATATATATATACTGTATCAAAAAGAGCAGTGGTTCCAATACTGACCCCTGGGGAACACCACTGTCTACTTCCCTCCAATCTGAAAAACAGCCGTTCACCACTACGCTGCTTTCTGTCCCTTAGCCAAATTTGTTTCCACGCTGCCATTATTCCTTCAATCTCATGGGCTTTAATTTTGTCTGTTATGTGGTACTTTATCAAATGACTTTTGAATGACCATATGCACAACATCAACTGCACTACCCTTGTCAACCTTCTTCGTTACTTCATCAAAGAACTCAATCAAGTTAATCAAACATGATTTGCCTTTAACAAATCTGTGCCGACTTTCATATTAACCCATCTACTTTTCCAAATGCCAATTAATGTTGTTTTGGATTATTGTCTCTAAAGGTGTCTCCACATTGGGCTGACTGGCCTGTAGTTGCTGGGTTTATTCTCTCTCCTTTTTAAACAGGGGGTGTAACATTTACAATCCTCCAGCCATGTGGCACCACCCCCCAAATCCAAGGAGGATTGGAAGGTGGTTCAGGATCATTGTTTTGGCTGCTTCTATTCTGATGATTCACTTTTAATTGCAGAATTATGGATTGGAAACAGAAAGCATGAAGAATTTGGCCCTGAAGTTACGGGCTGCCACCAATAGCCTCCAGAATTTTATCGGCACTAGAAGAAAAAACACTGCTTATGATGGCACAACTTCTCGCAAACCTCCTAACGACTTGCTTACCTCAGTTGTGGACCTCATTGCAGCTGCTAAGGCCTTGTTGGCGTGGCTGGACAGGTAAATAATGTGTCAACCTAAAGTAACTGCACACTTGTGTACTGTGCTGCTGCTAGTTACTCGGGCAGGTGAAAGTTAACTTTCAGCATTTTTTTTTCTTCAATAGGTATAACACTGGTAAGTTGCAGTCGCATGTTCTCTCCGTTGTGGTCATTTCTCATGTTTTGGATTGTCAAAGACTGCAGCAGATGTGTCTTAAATGAATGTCATTAATGTATACATCTGTTTTAATCTCTGCCTGCTACAAGAATGCATTTAATTGTACAGAAAATTGTGGCAAGTAAAACTATCCAGCTACTTGTCCAAAGGATGAGCTCGGGGGGGGGGGGGGGGGGCGCGGGCGGGCGAAGAGTTAATTTGAACTTTATGCTTCTGGTTAGGAAAGAAAAACATTGCAGTTACTAAAAAGCAGTGGTACACAAATTGATGCTGGCTCCAAAGGTTCATTACTGTCCCTTTCAGTTGCGCGAGCAGTTATCTTGGGTAAATTTCTCTTGTGTGCAATTACTATGAAAATTGTCAGTGTGCAGCGGCTGGTCTGGAAATTAAGGTATATCCTGCTCCTCAACATTCTCCTGTTAATTCAAACAGATATACTGTATGGGAGGAGGTTTTGCAGGACACCTCAGATATACATGAAGTTTGTTACTTTTGATCTAGAGAGGCAAACTCTCTCCATCAGTGTTTTAAATTTTATTTGTAGAAGTAGAACGTCCCGAATCCGGCAACCTCGGGACCGAGGCCGAGCCGGTTTTCGGTTTTTTCTGGACTTCGGAACGGGTTTCTGATGTCCGAAGTCTGGAAATGCCCGAGCCCAGGTTGCGATATTTACAGACTTCGGACATCAGAAACACGTGCCGAGTCCGGAAATGCCTGGGCCTAGGTTGCGCTATTTCCGTTTTTTGGTAAGCCTCCCTTGGTGCCTGGATTCCGGAACATTTTACAGATTCCGGACCCCTGACCCCAATCATCCTGGAGTCCGAATACCAGAACTCTGGATTTGGGACGCTCAACCTGTATTGGCATTTTTTTGTAGGCCCTGCAAGTGTGCCAAGGTGACCAGCCATCTTTTCTACATGTTCCCTCCCCTGTGGGGAGAAGTTCCCCCTGCTGCATGGATTGGATCAGGGAGTTGTGGGACGTGGAAGAGCAGCAGGAGATGATATTGTGGGTGCAGCCAGCACTCCACGGTATGGCATGTTGGAGTATTCTTGGGATGTAGGAAGTGGCCTGTGTTCTGGGGCACAGCATACAAAAATTTAAAATCCTTATTACTCAGTCTGTTAAGTCACAGTAGTAAACTTTTACAAGGTGTCCCATATACAAGAGTACATTTGCATCAATAAATAGAAACTGTTGGGAGAGGGGGAAGTATCGGGATGTTATGAGGAAAAGAACATATTTACTGACTGATCCATTTTAGATAAGTGTGCTAGGGGGAATCCACCTCCAAGTACAGGATTGAAGTTTAATTTCTTCACCTTTTTGTTACATTATCTTTAGTTCTGATTGCCAATTACAGAACAATACAAAGCAGTTTTCTTTATTGATGAGGCTTTAGACTGGGAGCTGTAGTGTGATCTGATTTTCCTCACAACTCATGAGCTGTAGGTTGCCCAATTCTTAATTAATTGTCTGCATTTGATTCATCAGAGCAAATAAATTGCATGCTTCCAGTGCCAGTATTGAGCTCTTCTAGGTGAAGTGTAATATGGCTAGATGTAGGCGTCTTCCATGCTGACTGGTCATCTGCCTCAGAAGAGCATCCATAGAAACATAGAAGATAGGAGAAGAGGTAGGCCATTCGGCCCCTCGAGCCTGCTCCGCCATTTAATGAGATCATGGCTGATCATCCAAATTCAGTACCCTGTCCCTGCTTTCTCCCCGTATCCCTTGATCCCGTTAGCCTTAAGAAATATATCTAACTCCTTCTTGAATATATTTAATAAGTTGGCCTCAACTGCCTTTTGTGGTAGAGAATTCCACAGGTTCACCACTCTGGGTGAAGAAATTACTCCTCCATCAGTCCTAAATGGCTTACCCCTTATCTTTAGACTGTGACCCCTGGTTCTGCACTCCCCTGCCATCGGGAACATCCTTCTTGCATCTAGTCTGTCTAGTCCTGTTAGAATTTTATAAGTTTCAATGAGATCCCCCCTCATTCTTCTAAACTCTAGCAAATATAAGCCTAATCGACCCAATCTCTCCTCATACATCATTCCTGCCATCCCAGGTATCAGTCTGGTGAATCTTTGCTGCACTCCCTCCATGGCAAGAACATCGTTCCTCAGATAAAGCGAACAAAACTGCACACAACACTCAAGGTGTGGTCTCACCAAGGCCCTGTACAACTGCAGCAAGACATCCTTGCTCCTGTACTCGAATCCTCTTGCTATGAAGGCCAACATACCATTTGCCGCCTTATAAGCATGCAGGTAGCGACTGGTGCACAAGGACACCCAGGTCTCGTTGCACTTCCCCTTCTCCCAATCTATTGCCGTTCAGATAATCTGCCTCCTTGTTCTTGCCACCAAAGTGGATAACCTCGCATTTATCCACATTATACTGCATCTGTGCAATCACTCAACCTGTCTAAATCATACTGGAGTTTCTCTGCATCCTCCTCACAGCACACACGCCCACCCAGCTTTGTGTCGTCTGCAAACCTGGAGATATTACATCTAGTTCCCTCGTCTAGATCATCATTAATATATATTGTGAATAGCTGGGGCCCTAGCACCGATCCCTGCGGTACCCCACTAGTCACCGTCTGCCACTTGGAAAAAGATCTGTTTATTCCAACTCTTTGCTTCCTGTCTGCCAACCAGTTCTCTATCCAAGTCAGTACCTTGCCCCCCAATCGCATGTGCCTTAACTTTACACGCTAACCTCTTATGCGGGACCTTATCGAAAACCTTCTGAAAGTCCAAATACACCACATCCACTGGTTCTCCCTTATCTATTCTACCAGTTACACCCTCAAAAAATTCCAGTAGACTAATCAAGCACGATTTACCTTCTGTAAATCCATGTTGACTTTGTCCGATCCTGTCTGTTTTCCAAGTGCTCTGCTATTACTTCTTTTATAATGGACTCTAGCATTTTCCCCACTACCAATGTCAGGCTTCCCCGTCTTCTCTCTACTACCTTTTTTAAATAGTGGGGTTACATTAGCTACCTTCCAATCCATGGGAACTGTGCCAGAGTCTATAGAATTTTGGAAGATGACCAGCAATGCATCTACTATTTCTAGGGCCACTTCCTGAAGTACCCTAGGATGTAGATTATCAGGCCCTGGGGATTTATCAGCCTTCAATCCCGTCAATTTCCCTAACTCCATTTCCCTACAAATACTGATTTCTTTCAGTTCCTCCCTTTCATCAGACCCTATGTTCCCTGACATCTCTGGGAGGTTATTTGTGTCCTCCTTTGTGAAGACAGGACCAAAGTATGTATTTAATTGGGCAGCCATTTCTTTGTTCCCCATTATAAATTCCCCTGATTCTGACTGCAAGGGACCTATGCTTGACTTCACCAATCTTTTTCTCTTCACATATCTATAGAAGCTTTTACAGTCAAGTTTTTATGTTCCCTGCAAGCTTACTCTCACACTCTATTTTCCCCCTCTTAATTAATCCTTTTGTCCTCCTTTGCTGAATCCTAAACTGCTCCCAATCCTCAAGTTTGCTGCTTTTTCTGGCCAATTTATATGCCCTCTCCTTGGATCTTATGCTATCCCTTTTTTGTTTTATTTTTATGCCAGACAGGGATGAACAAATTCTGTAGTTCATCCATGCGATCTTTAAATGTTTGCCATTGCCTATCCACTGTCAACCCTTTAAGTAATGTTCCCCAATCCATCCTAGCCAACTCGGACCTCATACCATCGTAGTTTCCTTTATTTAAATTCAAGACCCTAGTCTCTGAGTCAACTACTTCACACTCCATCTCAATGAAGAATTTGATCATATTATGATCACTCCTCCCCAAGGAGCCTCGCACAACAAGATTGCTAATTAATCCTTTTTCATTACATAATACCCAGTCTAAGATGGCCTGATCTCTAGTTGGTTCCTCAACATATTGGTTCAGGAAACCATCCCGTATACACTCTAGGAATTCCTCTTCCACAGTATTGTTACTAATTTGGTTAGCCCAATCTATATGTAGATTAAAGTCACCCATGATGACTGCTGTGCCCTTATTGCACGTGTCTGTGATTTCCTGTTTAATGCCATCCCCAACCTCAGCATTACTATTTGGGGATCTGTATACTACTCCCACTAACGTTTTTTGCCCCATGGTATTTCTCAGCTCTATCCATACAGATTCCACATCATCAGAGCTAATATCCTTCCTTACTATTGTGTTGATCTCTTTAACCAGCAATGTTACCCCACCTCTTCCTTTTTGCCTGTCCTTCCTGAATATTGAATACCCCGGATGTTGAATTCCCAGCCTTGGTCACCCTGGAGCCAAGTCTCCGTAATCCCAATTATATCATATCCGTTTACATCTATTTGCGCAGCTAATTCATCCACCTTATTAGGAATACTCCTCGCCTTAAGACACAAAGCCTTCAGGCTTGTTTTTTTAACACTTAGTCCTTTTAGAATTATTATTTACTGTGGCCCTATTTGAGTTACACACTTGATTTCTCTGCCTTCCACTTTTGCTTTTCTCCTTCCTGTCTTTTGCTTCTATCCTTGCTTCCCTTTCCTCTGTCTCCCTGCATAGGTTCCCAACCCCCTGCCATTTTAGTTTAGACCCTCCCCAACAGCACCAGCAAACACTCCCCCCGGGACATCGGTCCCGGTCCTGCCCAGGTGCAAACCGTCCAGTTTGTACTGGTCCCACCTCCCCCAGAACCGGTTCCAATGTCTCAGGAATTTGAACCCCTCTGCCTTGCACCATTCCTCTAGCCACATTCATCTGAAATATGCTTCTATTTCTACTGATTAGCACATGGCACTGGTAGCAATCCTGAGATTACTACCGTTTGAGGTCCTATTTTTAAAATTTACCTCCTACATCCCTATATTCAGCTTTTAGGACCTCATCCTGTTTTTTATCTATATCGTTGCTACCTATATGCACCACGACAGCTGGCTGTTCACCCTCCCCCTCCAGAATGCCCTGCAGCCACTCCGAGACAGCCTTGACCCTTGCACCAGGGAGGCAACATACCATCCTAGAGTCTTGTTTGCGGCCGCAGAAATGTCTGTGTATTCCCTTTACACCAGAATCCCCTATCACTATAGCTCTCCCGCTTTTTCCTCCCGTCCTGTGCAGCAGAACCACCCATTGTGCCAGGAAGTTGGCTGCTGCTGCCTTCCCCCGATAAGCCATCTCCCTCAACAGTACCCAGATTGGTATATCTGTTTGAGAGGGGGATGGCCACAGGGGATCCCTGCACCTACTACTCTGCCTGGCGGTCACCCATTCCCTTTCTGCCTGTGCAGCCTTTACCTGCGGTGTGACCAACTCCCTAAACATCCTATCCACGATGTCCTCAGCATCGCAAATGCTCCAGTATGTATCCATTCGCAGATCGAGCGCTGCAGTGCGGTCTGCCAGTAACTGCAGCTGGATACTCTTCCTGCACACATGGTCATCAGGGACACAGGAAATGTCCCTGATTTCCCACATAGTGCAGGAGGAGCATGCCACGGGGCCGAGCTGTGCTGCCATGACTTACCCTTTAATTAATTTAAATTAAATCAAATCAATACCACTAATTACACTACAATTAAATGATATACTCAAGGGCCCTTGTTTACTAGCACTCCCCGCTACGCAACAGAGACCCTAGAATCTATAAACCACAAAAATTAAGTTTGGGGAAAAAAGCGAGAGAGAAATACTCACCAACAAATCACTTACCAGCTTTCTGGTGACGTCACACTTTGATTACTTTTTATTTCTCTTTCCCCGCTCCTTACATCCTCGGTCTCTGCGCTCAGTCTCCACCCAGGGCCGCTCTCGCTGCTGCACTACTGCACAACTGGAATTTTTCCAGTTATCTTATCAGCTGCACTTCAGTTTAATGCTGAACTATATATAGCTTTGTGCTATGGACCTGTGGCTGCTAAGAACTTGTCTGAGACTGCCCAGTCTGGATTGATGAATCCTGTCCCAGAAATGGAAAACAACTTTTCAATGTGCTGGGCCACCAGTTCTGAGTCATATACATTGAGTCATGAAATAGCATTTATTTACTAAGTGATGGATTCCCCATATCATATTTTTGAACATGCCTGTTGGGTTTATAGTGTTACTATTTGGAAACTCCATGCATGTACTCTGGAATTATTATTGAACACACTGACTCATTTATTAAAGACGTGTTAAATGATGGTGTAAGATTATTTTGGAACAAATAATTATCAAAGTTTTGCACTGTATTTTGATTTTGTTAATGTATTTAGTGGGTATGTTTCAGAAGCTTGTTCTAATCCATTTTAGTATATACACAACTATCCCAGTGTGTGCAGGTTTATAGCCCAAGTTGTGTGTTGAGATCTTGTATACATACTATTCTAAAAGAAGATTTATTTTATTACAGGTCACCATTTACAGGGATCAGTGATTACTCAATGATGAAAAACAAGATTATACAGCTGTGCTTGGATTTGACGACAACTGTTCAACAGGTCTGTGTATTAATGATTTAATGGCTTGTGATCTCACTTCTGCTGGAGCTCTTGTTATTTGGTGTGAGCACTGGAGGAGATGAGATAAGGGGAATCTGTTCTGTCTTTCACTGTTTCTAGATGCATATGGCTGGCAAGTTATTGGGTGAACATGATTTTTTGCATGTATTACTTGTATTGTGGTACTTTTACATGGACTTGTACCAGCTATTGGCAAGCACAAGGTCGATGAATGGGGATGTTAGTGATTTTTTTTGATTAACCCTTTGGTGCATTTTAATGCTATCTTCAAAGCAATTTTTAAAAAAGTATTATAAGACCAAATTCTATTTGTTTAGCATAATTAAAATGTGCTTAACATTAAAAACATAAATAGGAGCAGGAGTAGGCTGTTAACATAGAAGCTGAAAGTGAAGTGCACTTTCTTTCCTTACCTGAATCTTTGCCATAGCCTTCTAAGGATTTGTCTCTCTTCCTTTAGCTCAGTGAAGAAATCTTTTCATAAGATAGAGCTTTGTAAAACCAAGGCCAAATATCATTTAACTCTTCTCGCATGTCAACACTGTTGCACTGTGTAAAATCAATATACAGGCCCATATAAAGGATAGTAACAAATGGGTTGAGTGGAAACTTGCTCAAACCAAAGTTAATGGGCTGTATTTTGCGACCCCTACGGGTGTGTACGAGGTGCGCATGCGCCCGTAGGGGCTGCGCAAGTTCCGGGTTTAGGCATGCACTAAAACCCGGAACTTATGACCCTGGGATACATGGGCCTCTGCCTGTGCGTACCTGGTGAGGCCCAGGATCACAAGCCTCCCTACCTCCTGGCCCACCAGGTAAATGCATAGATGTGTATCAATGGGAACTGATGCTGTGTTTGTATTACAGAGCAGTTGTAAGAAGTGATCCTTTAATACCCTGGTGGCTCTGCAGGTAGATTCCAGAGCAATATTGTAAGCACACGCAAGCTTTTGTGTGCGTAAGAGTCAGGATTCGTTTCTCGTCTCTTGCCTTTCTCCAATGGCTCAAAGATCAGTGCAGGACAGCAATTAGGAAACTGCATCCCTAGCCTGTAGATGGGCTGCACATTCAGTTTGCCCGGGAAGCCTCGGATCACATATTTTGGGCCAATAAGTTCAAGAAACTGGTGGTGGCCGCCTTGTGGTTGCTTGAGACTGAATTGTGGAAAAGTGGCAAGGCATATTGGCTCATCAATTAAGAATATGAGGTAATGGTAGGGCTTCCTCTATTACCTACGCAGTCTCACTCTTGTACCTCTTAGTGAAAGTTAAGGTTGCTTGCATGATTTCTCGGTATAGGGATTACGCATTTGATAGAACTGATAGCAAAGATGCATTTGTGGGAGCCACCAGGGTATTAAAGGATCACTTCTAACAACTGCTCTGTAATACAAACACAGCATCAGTTCCCATTGTTACAAATTGGACAGCGCAGACACACAGCATTTTCATAGCAACATTAACCTAAGAAAGTTTTGTACCTGAAAAGAATTTTGGAGGGAGGGAGGCATTTGTGCTGCTGAATGTTGGTTCCGGGACCTTGTATGCATTGAGTATAGATCCCCCTCTGCGTGGGTCTTGTAACTGATTTACTCCTAATCCCACAAATGCATCTTCCTCATCAGTTCTAACAGGAAGCGGACATAATTTATTGATGTGTAGGCCTAACGTTGATGCATTGGTTTTAAAATTAAAGTAATGTGGAGTTCTCTGAACAATGGTGCCTGTCTGTATTTAGACTTGTGTTTGTAGGTGTCGAGGTTGCTCTTAAATTTATTGTTTCTTCTTGTAAAAGTGCTATCTTCAAATGAAGCATACTGCAGGGACTGATGAATGACACAAGGCTATTGAGCCAGTCTGCCAAGAGACTGGTACCTACTGTTTAATATGTGTAGAAGTCACACAGTGCATATTCTGGTCAGTTTTTAATCCAAGCAGAAAAGATTCACTGCCCGTTGAATTTTGTTTAAGCTTCATAGTACAGTACAAGGTTTTGTTTTGTCTTGCATATCTGCTCGCACACCGAATGTCATGTCAGTGGGCACTTGTGTTGTGGACCTGTCCCCATTAGGGTTTAGATTGATACGTGTTTCACTTGGAACTCCTGCAGATTTCCATTCCATTATTCTGGGATGGCTAACTTGAAGTTGCAACGATAAAAGGACTGTGTTTCAATCCACTGCAACATGTTGACCCCATATGCAAGTGTTTTTAAAAAAATAAAAAAAATTAACTTGAGTTTTTCACATTTCTAAATGGCACGGTGGAGCCAGTTGCACACTAGTTTTCTTGTTTTTCCCACTTTGTCCACTGAATTTCTGTTGTGTTCTTTTCTGCATCGTCTTCCCTTTCATGTGAAAAATTGTAGGCTGTAGTTATTTCGGTGTAGAAAGTATTAACTTGCAAAGCATGGGCTATACTTTCAACCATCTTGATACTTGGATGTTTTTGCATGTTACATTCACCCCTTCTTCATATAAAGGGCTTTGGCTGCAATTTTTCACTAAGTACAATAGAGATGAGTTTAAAATTTTGTCTAAAATCAGCAGTCATTACAATTTATTTTTTATCAGTGGACCCATACACTGCAATATTTGAGGAAGAGTCTTGTAAAAGGGCAGAAGTATCGTGTACATATTTTAAAACAGCATCTACTTCCCTCCTTTCTCAGTCCCAAAAGTAACCAAAGCATGAGATGCCTGTACAGATCTCCGAATGGGAGAAAGCACCTAGCCTGCATTTGCTGCATCATTTTAATAACCTAGTGGAAATATGATAGTTGTGCTGTATGAATGGTGTTTGGTGTTAATGGTCTGTGCCACAGTTGTTGACGTTTCCAACACTTTACAGCACCAGTTTCTGACTTGGCTTCAGCACAGCCGAAAGAAAGGGCTGTTCATGGAAGCAAGTAGCATTTGATCAATGGGATCTTTCAGATGGGAAGAATTCTGCCCCGCGTGACCCACATAATGAAAGTAATGTCTCTGCTGTTCATAAACTGTTTTTGCACGAGGATTTCTTTTGAAAGTAGTTGGACTGTGATAATGGGCCAAACTTCATTGGGCAGAAATAATGAGATGAACCTCCCTTAAAAGTGGACATGAAAATCCTTTGAAGTTGTTTGAAGAAGGGAATAATTTAGTGTGTTGCTAGATTTATTAGCTGCCTTGAACCGTAAGCAACAGAACTACTGGGGCTGCTAAACTTGGGCACTGTGTCAATACAGAGAAACTGGTTTGAAGTCTGTTTGAAGTGCAGTAAATAAACAGGGTCCATAAAATGACCATGGAGTCCTAAATGATGTGCACCCTGGTAGCTTTAACCCCTCGGTCACTAATGGGAACATTTTGTGCTAATAGATGGGTTTCCTATTCGGAAGTTGAAGTTGCTTGTAGCTATTTTCATTTGTGTTTGCAATGTTAATGTGTAGTGACCCACAGAGATGATTTGGGAGGGGGAGGGCGTGGCTGGCTGAAGAGATGGGGAAGAGTAGCGGGTTGGCCCAGGAAGTGTCCCTTTCCATAACTGCTATCTGTAGTAATGCTACCATTACTTGCATATTGACTATATCTGAATTGCATGAACATTTTTATTGGAATTCCTTCAAAGAAGTGAGAAATTTCTAACTTGTAGCAATCCTACTCTAAATACACATGCTTAGTGGATGTTAAATGGACAGTTAAAGCCTCCAGTATAACACTATGAAACCAGTGTCATTTCCAGCAATTGACACCTGAACCAGTGCACAACAGGCAGAAGTAACTGCTTTGTACAAGTCTGGAGTCACTGAGCTAGTGCACTTCAATATTATTTAAGTCACTAATTAAGAAATCTTACACGGGGTCATGAACCATGGCCCTGGATATGGCTCTTTGGGCATGAAATATCATCCAAGCTACTTGGAATATTTATGCGCATGTTTTTTAAAAACCGGTTCTAAATTTAGTTGTGTTGTAAGCCCTCTCTCCTCACTTTTCTTTCACCATTGTTCTCCCCCTGCCCCTCCCCCACCCCTGGCCAAAAATGGCTCATCAGCAATGTTTTCAGCTGTATGACACAATCTACCCAATTATTTAGTAGTGGAATTAACTTCTAACTAGGAATTATTCACTAAACCACCTACAATTTTTGGACTATTTTGCTTTTAATTTTGTAATTCCTTTTCAGAACTAAATGTTGATTGTTACATTCTCCCTCCTGTAACCGATACATAATGGATCTGATTTCATGGCTGAATGCTGTAGAAATAGATTTGAGTTGCATTTTGTAACTGAGGATGCAGTGGTCAATAGAGGGCTGGTGTAGAAACCAGTAGTGCTCCTACTGTCATGGTGATGGTTAAAATTTGTAATTCATTCATAACTGATGTTGAATGTGGATTTGAAACTGTTGGATGAACAAAGCTAAAGGTGACAATATTCAAAGTACTGTAGTACTTACACAGAAGGATCCCCATAGCACTAGAAAATGCAATGCTAACTCAACCAACTTCATTGTACAATGAAGAAAAAATTGACAGATGAAGAAAGCTGCTGTACGCGAAACATTGTTAGCAAAGTTGTAACATGTTCCATTTACAATGTGCCCAGAGTTGAAGTAACTCTCAGTATTTCATAATGGTTTAAGCTGCTGGCGTCATGTTTGGTTGGGGCTGGTCCACTGTCCAGTGATGGAAGCTACACAACACAAAAGCTGAAACAGCACATCAACCGAGTGATGCTAGACACAATTGACTTTTTAGACAGCTCTTACCTAGTAGTCTCCATTGATCAAAATTTGGCCTTTGAACTATGAGGCTTTTTGCTATGTATTGGGGTAATATTGGTATGAAACACACTTTTTGATCTGCTATGGTTTATACATGAGGCAGATTCCAATAATTTGAACAGGGCTTTAGCTTGTGGAAGAGAAGGCTGCATTTGAAGCTTATAAGTGGTCACAGTTCTATCCAACAAATCCAGATTTCTTAAATACCTTCCCCATTTCTTCCTCTTTCCCCACAACCCCCCCCCTCAAAAAATTACATTGTTTTACCGATTCTTTGCCCTCCCACCATTTCGAATAATTGTTGTAAGTTGTCTCCCAAGTGTGGGATTTACTGATTGCATTGCAATCTGCACGCTCGTTAGCCTCCCTACACCCCCCACGCAACTCCTTCATGTTGGATAGGTGGTTGAAGGAAAAGGGGGTAAGAGATATGGGAACATGGTACAGTATTAAGACTACCATTGGTGTGGAGGATAAACATCAACATAGACTGGTTTGGCTGAAAGCCTGTTTTCTTTGTAATCCTGTTGCCTTCACTGATTTATTCAAAGTAATTCTAACTGACCAATGTGCAGAGTTTTTCCATTGTTTGTTTTTGTTGTATACGTATATTGTAAAGTAAGCACTCTGGTGTGAGGTAGGCACTGTAATAGTCTTACAAATATATGCTCGATGGATTAACTGCCTCGGTTAAATCGGTCGTTGTGTTTCCTGTTTGCAACTTGCTGGAGATCTAAAATGTGTGGCTTTTTATAATTCAACGTTCCCTCACTGATTTTTGTTTTGCGTTGATTTTTACTGACAGGACTCCACTGTGTTTGAAATGGAAGATGGTGTTATTAACGTTGTAAGTGCTCATTTTGTTTTTATACTTCTGATAATGCTGCAGATGTTAATCTATCAGAAAGCAATTAAAACCTCAATATAACCCAACCCTACATGTTGAAACAGTAGAGGAAGGGGAAGCAGTTGCATGTCGCTGTGAACTCTCGTTATTAGTAGAGAAAGCTCCTGACAGAGATAATCATTCTCCCCTCCACCCCACCGCCCCCCCCTTCCGCAACCTAATACCAACTTCCCCTATCAAAATTGTAAATTGCCAGTTCCTAATTTGAAATATGATACAAAAATAACTGACCTGACATTTTCCCGAATTTAAATATAAATTATATCTATATATAATCAGACAAAAATTGTTCGGACAGTATACAAAAAGCGGACAAAATCCGCTCATTAGCGGTTGACCAATCCTACCACACATTAGCTTTGAGTGACGTGATGGTTGACCAATTGGGGGGCGATTCATGGTGTTTGTGGGCAGGGCCCAATCCTTCAAACTGCCGATTGGGAGCCGAGGTGAGTGGCGGCCATTAAAGACCGGCCGGGCCTGAAGCTAAAAAACCAGCTCGCTCTCGCTCTCGCCCCCTCTCTTTCCCCCCCTCTCTCTTTCCCCCCCTCTCTCTCTTTCCCCCCTCTCTCTCTTTCCCCCCTCTCTTCCCCCCCTCTCTCTCTTCCCCCCCTCTCTCTCTTTCCCCCCTCTCTCTCTTTCCCCCCTCTCTCTCTTTCCCCCCTCTCTCTCTTTCCCCCCTCTCTCTCTTTCCCCCCTCTCTCTCTTCCCCCCCTCTCTCTCTTCCCCCCCCCTCTCTCTCTTCCCCCCCTCTCTCTCTCTTCCCCCCCTCTCTCTCTCTTCCCCCCCTCTCTCTCTTCCCCCCCCTCTCTCTCTTCCCCCCTCTCTCTCTCTTCCCCCCTCTCTCTCTCTTCCCCCCCTCTCTCTCTTCCCCCCCTCTCTCTCTTCCCCCCCCTCTCTCTCTTCCCCCCCTCTCTCTCTTCCCCCCCCTCTCTCTCTTCCCCCCCCTCTCTCTCTTCCCCCCCCTCTCTCTCTTCCCCCCCCTCTCTCTCTTCCCCCCCTCTCTCTCTTCCCCCCTCTCTCTCTTCCCCCCCTCTCTCTCTTCCCCCCCTCTCTCTCTTTCCCCCCCTCTCTCTCTTTCCCCCCCTCTCTCTCTTTCCCCCCCTCTCTCTCTTCCCCCCCCTCTCTCTCTTCACCCCCCCCTCTCTCTCTTCCCCCCCTCTCTCTCTTCCCCCCCTCTCTCTCTTCACCCCCCCCTCTCTCTCTTCCCCCCCTCTCTCTCTTCCCCCCCTCTCTCTCTTCCCCCCCCTCTCTCTCTTTCTCCCCCCCCCCCTCTCTCCCTCCTTCCCCCACACACAGACAGACGGACAGACTCATTGATATATATATAGATAAAAATTATTTCTACTTTTTTCATAACACGCCCTCAAAAAACCCTTGGCACCGCCGGGCACTCCAGCTAGTTTAAATTTATGGGGGAGGGGCATTGTAATTGAGTGACATTTGTCCAAATGCATACTTTTCAGCTAAAATCCTTGGGTAGTAATATAACTCTAGCTTAATTATCCTTAACTCTAGCCCAGAAACATTGAGGTGCACTGTACCTCTACCACCACCCCAGCTAAAGCTACAAAGATTGGAAGGTTCGACTTGGGACCTTCCCAATTTGACGCAGCACCTCACTGGAAAGTCCATTTATCCACAATGCCAGTGGACAGAAGCTCTGCCACATGGTATCGGAACTTGAGCAAAGCGTGGGAGAATCTCTCCTTGCTTTGGGTTGATGCTTGATCCTAAAACTGAATCTCTGCCTCTGAGGTTTTAAGCGTGTACTGATGTAGTTTTTAAACGTGTCTACTTCACAATAGAATGCTAGTTGATGGGATAGTTGTCTTTGAAGTACCAGTGGTTTTATCTTGCACTAATTAAAGATTTAGCTAACCAATAAAATTAGATAGCCAGGGTATTATCTGGTGCTGTTTCTTTGAATAATGGACACAGTGTGACATTCTTTTATTTTTTTTGGAATATAAAAAAGGCCTATTTCTGGTAATAGGCTGAATATAAGTTATTGCTAAATTGAGAACTTCATGCATCTTTTTTCAAATCTGTTACATGTTATCAGTGCAGTCTTTGAGCACATCCTGTTGCAGAAAAGTGCTTTTTAAAGTGTAAAGTAGTTTAAAATATTGGATCTGGCACTCCCCCCCCCCCCCCCCCCCCCCCCCCCCCCACCCCCCCCACCCCCAAAATCAAATTTATGCATTTGATTCCGTGCACTTTTTTTTATTTCCTAGTCGTCTTGCTAACCATTTAAAGCTGAGTGTAAAACTTTAGCAGTTTGGGGATCTTCCTGTTGTAACATCAGGACTAGAGTTTGGCAACATGTCCTAACACTGCACTACCTCGGGTATTGGTTGCAGTAACCTGGATAACTCCACCAGCTTCACAAATCGCAACAGTTGAGATTTCAGTTGACAAGTTTGGTCTTTCATTTTATGGTCATCAACTTAAATTCTTACTCTAGATGCATTCTTACTATTTTTAAAATAAAAAAGTAATGGCCTGGATTTTGCCGTGGGTACTGACAGCGAACTTCAGGATTTAGCACATGCGCATCTAAATGTGGAAATCCTGAAGTTGCGGTCAGTCATTCACTGCTCCGATTCCAGCTGCGCTGTGGCCCCCGCCCCCCAATAACTGGCAATCAGTGAAATCTGTGGAACTGATGAAAATGTGGGCTTTTCTGCACTAATATCCCTGTTAAACTCCCCATTAAATGTTAAGCCTTGTTGGAATAGGTGTACTGGGGTTTTAACAGTGTACTGACTGCTAAACAACTGTTCTGGTCCTGAAAAACTCATATTTTTATATTTGTGGAATGTCAAATTTCTCCATTATGATGAACAAACTCCTTTTTAAAAAATTAAAAAAAAAAAGTAATTTTTATGATATTTCAGCTTCTACCTTAACTCATGTGCATGTCACAGTCTTTATTTTGTTCTCTAACATTTTTAAAAAGTGCAGATAATCAGTGCTTTTCATTTCCTGGTATGCTGTCTGAGAATTCTTCAATGTGATTGGCTGCTTATACAGCTTGATGATGTCACTGCGGCATCGTGCTAGGAATCCCATATAGACAGCGCCATCAATTACACATCAACAAACCTAAAGCTTTCATAACAGAAATTGAGATCTTTGTGGGCAGCTTTCTTCGAGGTCAACGGCGATTGCTGTTGCATCGCCGCTGACCACAAATTGCAGGCCAATTTTTTTTTATCTATTAGAGAACTAGTACAAACAAAAATCACTGGCCAAGCAGAAGTTACAAAATTCATAAATATTAATGCATGTTTTGTTTTTGGTTAAATATATATTGCAAATATGATTAGACTTTTTAAAAAATCGATTTTGATGCACGAGTGTCTGAGGGGGGATGTCTTCCAATAAAAATACGTAATTGATATCTGTTAGTATGTTGACTCTATGCCCCATAGTCCAATTTGTAACCATTTTTTTCCAGTGTAAAGTTCTTAATGGCATTTGTGATCAGACGATTAGATCTACATCTGACCCTTTGTTAAGCCAGAGCGCTTGTCTAGAGGAGGTTCAGTTAATAAACATCAAATCAAGTGAAGGACTGGTAAGTTGTATTTTTTTATATATAATTTCTTGTCTGTCATCCATGTCATGACTGTGTCTTCCTTGCTTTTTCCTTTCTAATTGGTTATTTTTATTTCTTTCTTCAGCTAGTTACCTTTCATGTCACACACAATCTTTCTCCCCAATCATATTCCACCAAAGCAAATAGCTCTTCAGTTGCATTGCAGAGAAAAAAGAGTTAATAGCTACCATGACCTTTCCACCTGGGGTCTTGATAAGAGGAACGATTTTGTAAATGTTGTCTTGAAGTGTGGAGAATATTCCAGAGAAATTACCTGCAATTCCATTTGTAACATGCTTGTATAGTTGTCTGAACTTCCTCAGGCCTCTTAACTTTTCCTTTAAGGAGCCCATGCCTCACTCGACATGCACCTCTTCCCATGCTTCGCTTCTGTGCTTAGTTTAAAAAAGCATCCTTCTCTTGTAACTCAGTCCACTGCCCACTACCCCCACACACCACCAAACTACAATGTGACATCCACCTTTGCCAAGCCTCAGCAGTGACCTCCACCCAGACTCTCCACTCCACTCCTACACCTTGGCTCCACCAGATACACAGCCCAACAACCTGCTCCATGCATCAGCAGTACTGTGGGAGGTCTGATCGCGTTATGAAAAAACCCCATATCCAGGAAACTCTCGATTTACCGGCACCTAAATAACCGGAAATCTCGGTTAACCGGCAAAATTCAGGAGTAGGTTCAGGTAAGTTTTACTTCATATTAGTGGCCGTTCCTTGATCTATGGCTGTGCAATCGGGGTTCCTGCACATGTTGCTAAGCAACAGGGATGCTTGGTCTGTGGCCGGGGTTCCTGCACATGTTGCTGAGCAACAGGGAAGCCTGGATTTGTTGCTGTGTACGGAGCTCTCGTACCTTTTAACTATACCTCTCTGTAATCTGGACTTATTGATAAACCGGCACCACGCCGGTCCCATTGGTGCTGGATAAGAGAGTTTCCTGTAATTACATTTTGTACTTTATCATTAATTCGCAAACCACTTCAAATTTTCCTTGCAATTTATAACTTGTGACTGGGTATACATGGCAGCAGAGGAAAAATAATACTTCGTGCATTGGTTATTGGTGGAAGAATTTATTAAATTTTAGAAAATGCCCAGACATGTACTGTGGGAAAATATGACATGTGGTAAGTGCAGAATGCTGGCGGTGGGGGGTGACTTGTTGGGACCTGTGGTTCCAGAAGCTATCCACCACTGGGGTTTTCCTCGTCATTTCTGGGTGTGTTGTAGCCTAATTAATGAAGATTGATTGCTATAATTAGTCAACAACTCCATTATCATTGTATCACGTGACTGCCAGGATGGTAGACGAACTAGATGGACCGTGGTCTTTTTTCATCTAGCAATTCCTGTGTTCCTACTTTAAAGCAAGCAATTTTGTGATTGTTTTTGCAATATTTGCACTTTGAGGTGAGAATTTTAATTCCCAGGATTGTCAGCAGTTGATGATTTTAATCAGAAGTGTGAGAAGTGCTGATATTCTGCCTTTTCTTGGTGGCCTGAGCATGAAAGAATTTAATAACTGTACTTAGTCAACATACACTCTCTGATTGTGTTGAAGTATATGGGAAAGGTCCCAATTGTATCCATCTGGATTTACAGCCTTAAAGACTGAAAGAATGTCGGGCATCTGCACTGTTTCCATTATTTTCGATGGGAATTGGGTTAGTGACTTTTGCAGGGAAGGAATTTTGGTAACATGACCACAGTTGTTGTTTTAGGAGTATTCATTAAAATGAGCTAAATATGGAAAGTTGGGGAAAAAATATTCTTGTGTTTTGGTCAAAGTTAGCAATTTAAATTGACAAACTGAATTGCATGTTCACCCTCGCTGCACGCAAGAATTGTTAGCTTTTATAACACGACTTGACAATTGAACTGAGAGCACAACAGTGCTTACGCACTGAGTAAAGGCAGCTTTGAGAGAGAGTAAATCTGGTACCCTCTCTTTAGTAACTGAAAGTGAAGGAGAGGGATAGCATTTCACTTTATTTCCATTCTTTGTGGATAAGCATCTAAAGCGGATTGAAGGTTAATAAGATAAGTGCCGATAAAGGTAATCCGGTCTACAGAAGTTAATGGTTCATGCACTGGTTAGATCATGAACATCTCATCCTGTAGCATGCACTCCGTTATGGTCAAAGAATAGAGATTGTAACGTTAGATTGACATCCGGGAATTTTGCCAGATTGCCCTGGGGATCAGGAAGAAATTTCCCGAAGCATTATCTTGGGATGTTTTACTTCCTCAGGAGAGTTAAAACCTGAAGCAGTAAACTGTACATGGTTTTCGAAAGGATTGAACTTAATGGGCTGGAAGGCCTTTCTGTGTTCATCAAGAGCTCTTGCATATATGATGTCATGAATCTCTCAATTTTGATGTTGCAAAGCTATTTATAGTTTCATCTGACTGGGTGAATTTCGCATACTTTGATGGAAGCAAATGTCCCACCAGATTTGGGGGAGGATGGGTGGAGAAGGAGGAGGGGGCGGAGAAGGAGGAGGAAGTGTCCTCATCGATGACTCCGGATCCCATTAAGTCTCATGGCTTTAGGTCAAACATGGGCAAGAAAACCTCCTGCTACAGGAAACTCTTTGATATCTGGCACTGACGGGACTGGGATGGTGCCGGTTGATTAAAAATTCCAGATGACGGAGAGGGTTATCTACCGAGGCTATTTTTAACAAACAGTCAGACTCCTGTTATTGAGGTGATTGGACTTCTGACAGTGCCAAGAAGCCGATTAGTGGCAGTTTGAAGAACTACCGCCACTGACTAACTCGGCCACCGCGGGAGACTCGGACTCGGCAACATTTTCGGTTATTGAGGTGTTGTTTTCGGAGTGAGAATTTTGCCGGTTAGTAGAGAATTCTGGATATTTAGGTACCGTTTAAACGAGAGTTTCCTGTAGTTACCACCTGACACACTCCCTCAGCCAATGAATCAGCACTGCTCCATGTTGAACACCACTTGGAGGAAGCACTGAGGGTAGTAAGAGCACAGAATGTACGCTAAGTGGGGGACTTCAGTGTCCATCGCCAAGAGTGGATCGGTAGTACCACCACTGAGCAAGCGGGCCGGATCCTGAAGGACATAGCTGCCAGACTGGGCTGGCACCAGATGGGATGAGAACCAGCACGAAGGAATAACTTATTTGATCTCGGCCATGCCGATCTACCTGTCGCATATGCATCTGTCGATAACGGCATTGGTAGGAGTGACCACCGCACAGTCCTCGTGGAGACCAAGTCCTGTCTTCACACTGATCACACGCTCCATTGTGTCCATTAGTTTTGCACTACCACCGTGCTAAGTGGGATAGATTAAGACCAGAACTAGCAGCTCAAAACTTGGAATCTGAGGCACTGTGGGCCATTGGCAGCAGCAGAATTGTATACCACCACAATCTGTAATGTCATGGCCTGCCATATCCTTCAACCCAGCCAATTATTGACCCATCAGCCTACTCTCAATTATCAGCAGTGATCGAAGGAGTCGTCAACAGTGCTATCAAGCAGCACAAAGGAAGATGATTATGGTTGTTGGAGGTCATCATCAACTACCTTTAGCTGCTTAATCCATAACTTTCCCTCTATCATAAAGTCAGAAGCGGGGCTGTTTGCTGACGATTGCAGTGTTTAGCTTCATGTGCAATTCCTCAGATAATTAAGCAGTCCATGCCCGCATGCAGCAAGACCTGGACAACATCCAGGCTTGGACTGATGAGTGGCAAGTGTCGAGCAACGATCATCTCCAGCAACAGAGATGATAATCAGCTCCCGTTGATATTCAGTGGCATTAACATTGCCAAGTCTACCACTATCAACGCTCTGAAAGTCATAATCAAGTTCCCCTCCAAGTCGCATACTAGCCTGACTTAGACATTATTCACCGTTCCTTCATTGTCGCTGGGTCAAAATCCTGGAACTCCTTACCCAATCGCATTGTGGCAGCACCTTCACCACATGGACTGCAGTCTGATGCAAATAACTAAAAAGGATAGTTTATTTTAAGATCTAATCCTTAAGAAAATTTCTTCAGGCGTTTGTTAATTTATTTTGCCTAAAATAAACTCTCTGCTCGTGAAAATTTGACGATACGACACATTGAATCCTTTCATCCATTGGATGAGTGTTTACAATTTGATTGGGGGAGGAAACGAGCAGTTAAAGTGGCAAAAAGTGCCAAGTTGAACATCCAAGTTCAAGCTCTGCTGGTGTATGTTTTGAAAATTTTGTGCTGTAGATCACTTTCATGCTGGAAAGAGTTTACACCCACTATTGGGGGTTAATGAAAGAACCCCAAATTGCATCTGAAAATTTAGCTAACATGTTGACTATTGGCAACAGTGATATATTCGTTCACCATTAGCTCTCCTTTGCCTCGAGTGCAAGCAGACAAAATATGTTGTTGAACAGAAGGCTAATGCTTGGCTCCCAAATTTTAAATTGGACATAACATTGATCTTGTGCACTGTAACCATGGACATTGAGGGCTGGATTTTGTCAATGGGAAGCTTTTGGAGGCAGGACTCCCGCTTGTTGGGTTTTAGTCCCGCCTCCATCGACTTGTGGCCAACCCACGCTATTTTCCCTTGATTGACCTTGCGGGCTTAGCAGGCCAATTAAGGGAAAGCCAGTTACAGGTGACGTCGGCGAGTGTCGTTTCATCTGTCGAGAGCTTTTGTGCTCTGAAGCTGTCAAAACACTGGCAATCTGTCTTCTAAGTTGTGTCTTTACTCAAGACTGAATTAGAAAGCCGCCTTGACCAGAAAGCAGAAGGCTGCAGCTTTTGACAGTTCAGTGGCCGTTCTGCTTTCTGTGCCGGTGAGCTGATGGACTCCCGAGGCCTGCAGGAAGAAGTAAAAGTAAGTAAAACTTATTAAAACATTTTACACACACCTCAGACACTTACCTCTGCACACATGCACCCGTTACTCACCTGCACACCGGACATCTCTGCCCCTCCCACCCCCGCAGACCGATGGCCCGCCTTGCTGACCCTAGCGAGGTTCGGAGCCGTCGGGAAGCCCACACTTCAGGGCTCAAAATAGGGATTAGCAAAAAACTGCCTGTTAATTAACTGCCCGTCAACAGGTAGTTGGCATTAATCCCCTTCCCACCTGAGGCGGGACCCGGCGCTGGTCGGCTACCCACCTCCTGGCAAGATGGCATGGAGGTGGGTTGGGCTCCCGCCCCCAAATTCTGCCATTTTCCCGGCAGTCCCACCTCCAAACCTGCCTCCCCAGGGCTGGCAAGATCCAGCCCAGAGAGTGCCATAAACCTGAAATAAGGTAGCTTAATATTTAATCACTAGTAATAAATATTTATTATGAAGGAACCTGTCTGGGCTTGCCAGTTATGACACAAGGAAATAATTATTGGAATATTCATGTGTTCTCTTGTCTTTGAGGAGCAGCTTTTAAATGTTAAGTATGGGCTCAGAGTGGAGAATATTGAATACAATGTACCAATGAATCCTGTAACTCTCTTTTAATAAATTGTAACTTCAATGCAATATATTCTTGACCAGCCTAGTAGTACGTAGCTATCCTACATTTCAAAATAAATCAATTAAGTGCCGATCGGTACACCGAGGTAGGGTGGGAAAGAGTCAGTCAGAGCATTTAAGAGTGGGTGAATCAGAGCAGCGACCGCTCTGAAACAAGCTGGAAGAAGAAATTGAAAAGTTGCATCATAGCTAACACAGGGAAATAAGCGGTGGAGCCTGAGGAATCAAAGCTAAGTGTTCAATTATTTGTTAATGCTTTAATATTTAATTATACAGTAGTTAAGGGGCTAAAACTTTTTTAAAGTTATGTAAGAGGCAAGGGCAAAAACCAAACTAGTAAATAGACATAATGGGTTAAATATACTAAACTGAGAAATAGAAGTAACTAATGGAAACCAAATTAAATCCATCTGATCACAATTTAGTATTAAAGACAAATCAGCACTCCAGATAAATAAGTAACTGCTGTAAAATAATTAAACGTAGGTAATGGCAGCACAGGTAGTGTTTTGAGACTGCAGACTATGGGAATTTGTGGACACTGAGGCTGCTCCGGATGATGACGCCTGTGGGAAATGTCTGTCTTGAATCATTTCAGCTCCGTCATTGAGCTGGAGTGCGAATTAGAGACACTCTGACACATAAGAAAGTGGGAGGAATTCCTGGGTTGTTTACTCCAGTTACACCATGTAGAGAGATACAAGTACAGAACAAGCAGTGTGTGCTCGTCACAGGGTAGGAGGAGTCACAGAAACTGGTCCTGTCCAAGTACGATGTACTTGCGACCTGTGGGGAAGAAGGCTGTGGATGTGGGGGGTGGCCAGAATGCTAACCAAGGCACCATGGAGCAATGAGGCAGTCCAAAGGGATAAACGCCTGAATAGAAAGGTTGTAGTTCTGAGAGTTTTGATAATTTAGGGGTGTAGCGGGTATCCTTTTCACAAGATTGAAAGTCCAGGAGGGTGTGTTGCCTACATGATACCAGGATAAGGGATATCTCTCAGCAGGCCAGGCAGCATCCGTGGAGAGAGAGTTAACATTTCGGGTCTGGGACCCTCTCTTTCTCTCCACGGATGCTGCCTGGCCTGCTGAGTATTTCCAGCATTTTCTGTTGTTTCAGATTTCCAGCATCCGCAGTATTTTGCTATTATAAGGGATGTCTCTAATTGGCTGGCTGGAAAGGATCTTGGAAAGGGAGGGGGAAGAACCAGTTGTGATCCATGTCAGAACCAACAACATAGGATAGAACAGGAAGATGGTTGTGCCGAGAGTATCTGGAGCTAGGTGTTAAATTAAAACCCAGGACCTTGAGGGTGCTAATGTCCAGGATACGATCTGAGCCGCATGCTAATTGGCATAAGAATAAACCAATCAAGAAAGTAAACATATGGCTGAAGGACTGGTGTGGGAAAGAGAGGTTCCATTTCATGGGACACTGGCATCAGTATTGGGACAGGAAGGACTTGTACTGCTGTGACGGGCTGCACCTGAACTGGGCTGGGACCAAGGTCCTAGCGGAAAGGATAAATAGAAAGGTAGAAAGGACTTTAAACCAACAATAGGGGGAATGGTGTCCCAGATGGAAATAATAACTAAGATTTTTTTTAAAAAGGGCGTTGGGAGTATTTGGGACAGTTTTCTGAAACAATGGCCCAGAACTTGGTGTCGGGGGCTTGCCGCGCGTGCAAGCCCCCGATGTGCACTTACCCGGCGCGTCGACATCTGAAACCTGGCCCACAGTGGATTTCCTGTCAGTGGCCCGGTTCTGATGTCGGCGCGCTGTGCTAACCTGACTCAGCGGCGTAGTTAGTGCGATGTGCCGGCTGGGATCAGGTGAGCACTGTTCAGCCAATCAGTGGAGGGGAAACTTCATTCATAAGTTTGAGTAAGAACTGTCAAACTCATGAAAAGTACTGCACCCCAAAACACTACTTAAACTTTAAATAAAATTTTAAAAAACATCACATCATTAAATTAAGTATAAATAAGTTTAAAAAAATAATTTAAACAATTTTTTTTTGAAAAAATACATTTTTAATAAGGGTCTAAAACTAAACTTACCTTATTGTAGATTCTTTAAAATAATAAACCTGTGGGGGAAAAAAAATTCTAAATTGCACTAAAACACCACTTGCCTGTTTATAAAAAAAAAAAAAAAAATACTTACGTGTGCTTTCTACAAGCGTAAAGACCGGAGGCCTTTACACATGCGCAAATCCCCCAAAACAGAGGGAATCCAAGACGCACGCGCTGCCCCCATACAGCGCACGCACTAGCCCCTTCACCTCTTGGGTTAGAGGAGAGGAAATGCCGGTTTTCTGTGCATGCTGAAAACCGGCATTTCCTCCGGCCAGACGCGTGAGTACCCCTTCCGTACTCACGTGTTTGGGGAGGAATTACTGCCCCAATATGACGTAGAACTAAAAAGGTATAAGGCCATACTAGATTTAGTGTTGAGTAATGAACCAGAATTAGTTAACAATCTGACTAAGGGAATATATTGCGAATAGTGGCCATCAATGTTCCCCCTAAGGTGCGCGGCCGCACATCAATCGGGAGGCCCCGCCCAGGACACTCGCAAGCTGCGCTCTCGCAGTAAATTTAAAGGGACCATGCACGGGGGGGAAAAAAATAAGAGGAAACAATGATGGTCATAGTATGCTTGAATTTGATACTGGGTTTGAGAGGGAGAAGCCAGAATCACAAACCAAAGTTTTAAATTTAAGTAAGGCAAACTTCGATGCGATGAGAAATAAATTGACGACAGTAAACTGGTCTGAGCTGTTAACACTGAAGTTTTCAAGGAAGGTTTTGGTACAATACAAAACTAGTACAAAACCTCCACTTGTGCAGTTAAGCAACCATGGCCACCAAACTAGGTAAGAGACAGTAAAAGATGAGGCTTCCACAAATGTAAGGTAAAGTGGAAATCCAACAGATAGACCTGTCAAAATTAAGAATGGGATCACTGAAAAAAGACATAAACATTAAAAAAAAATTAAATCGCATTTTAAAAATTAGATAAAATTACATTAAATTAAATATTAAACAAATTTAATTTTTTTGAAGTTTTTTACAGGGCTAAAAATAAACTTACCTTTTAAATTATAAATGAGTGGAGAAAAATATATATTTAACTTTTTTAAACTCTTATGGTAAAAGCAGGCCTTGCGCCTGCTTTTACCTGGCGGAAGATTTTTAAGTGATTTTAGCGGGCAGAGGTTCTGCAGGAAGCGGATTCTTGACCGATCAGAAATGGCGGTTTCAGCACATGCGCTTTGTGTAGGGGCATTGGAAAATAGGGGCCACGATGTTATATTCTGAATGTGAAGACAAGCTTTCAGAAGTGTGTCAGCTATGGCTTAGTGGGTAGCATACTTGCCTTTGAGTCAGAAGGTTGTGGGTTCAAGTCCCACTCCAATAATGAAGGAACAAATTAACAGGCACTTGGAGAGGTTTAAGCTAATTAAGGAGAGCCAACACTGATTTGTAAAGGATAGATCATGTTTGACTAATCTAATTGAATTTTTTGATGAACTAACAGGGAGGATTGATGAAGGGAATGCAATGGATGTTGTCTACATGGATTTTAGGAAGACATTTGACAAAGTACCACATTGAAGGCTGGTTAACAAAATTGAGGCTCATGGAATAGGTGGGTCAGTGGCAGCTTGGATAAGGAATTGGCTTAAGGACAGAAAACAGCGAGTTGTGGTAAATGGCTGTTTTTCAGACTGGAGGATGGTAGACAGTGATGTTTCCCAAGGGTCAGTGCTGGGGCCACTGCTTTTTTTGATATATGACCTGGATATTGGAATACAGTAGAATTTCTAAATTTGCCGATGACACCAAACTTGGGGGTGTGGCAAACAGTGAGGATGATGCCAATCGACTGCAACGGGACATAGAAAGGCTAGCAGAATGGGCAGACAAGTGGCAGATGGAATTTAATACAGTAAAGTGTGAGGTGATGCATTTTGGCAGAAGGAACTGGGAGGCAATATACACTTAATGGCACAGTTTTAAAGAGTGTGCAGGGACAGCGGGACCTGGGAGTTAATGTGCATAGGTCCCTGAAGGTGGCAGGACATATTGAGAGTGGTTAGCAAAGCATATGGGATCTTGGGCTTCATAAATAGAGGTGTTGAGTACAAAAGTAGAGAAGTTAGACTGAACCTTTATAAAGTGCTGGTTAAAGTCACAACTGGAGTATTGCATCCAATTCTGGTCTTCACACTTTAGGAAGGATGTGAAGGCCATTGAGAGGGTGCAGAGGAGATTTACCAGAATGGTTCCGGGGATGGGGGATCTTAGCTACAAGGACAGGTCGGAGAAGCTGGATTTGTTTTCATTAGAGCAAAGGAGGTTGAGGGGTGATTTGACAGAGGTGTACAAGATTATGACGGGTTTGGATAGGCTAGATAGGGATGGTACAAGGACTAGGGGACACAGATTTAAGGTTTTGGGCAAGAGATACAGGGGGGATGCGAGGAAAAACTTTTTTACGCATTGAGTGGTGAGGACCTGGAACTCACTGCCGACTGAAGTGATGGAAACGGAGACAATGTTTTCAAGAGGAGACTGGATAGGCACTTGAGGGAAATAAACTTGCAGGGCTACGGGGATAGAGCAGGGGAATGGGACTGACTGGATTGCTTTACAGGGAGCTGGCACTGGCTCGATGGACCGAATGGCCTCTTTCTGTGCCATTATGACTGACTCCAGGGACTTGAGCACATTAAAGCTAGGCAGACACTCCAGTGCAGTGCTGAGGGAGTGCTGCACTGTCGGAGATGCCGTCTTTCAGATGAGACGTTAAACTGAGGCCCCGTTTGCCCCCTCGGGTGGACATAAGATCCCATGGCACTATTTTGAAGAAGAGCAGGGGAGTTATCTATGGCAGGTGTCCTGGCCAATATTTATCCCTCAACCAACATAACAAATACAGATTCTGGTCATTATCTCATTGCTGTTTGTCGGAGCTTGCTGTGTGCAAATTGGCTGCTGTGTTTCCCACATTACAACAGCGACTACACTCAAAGTACTTCATTGGCTGTAAATCGCTTTGAGACATCTGGTGGTCATGAAAGGCACAATAAAAATGCAAGTCTTTTTTTCTTAAGAACTACATTAGTGAGTCAAGTAAATGGGGTAATGATACTTGAGTGGCATTGCTGGATTTTATCCTTTTCTAATAGATCAGTTTTTCTGTTTTTTTTCCTAGGGCATGTATATTAAATCAACCTATGATGGATTACATGTTGTAACAGGTACAACTGAAAACGTGAGTAAGAAATTTGCTTACAATTCCAGCTTCAAATAGTAAATCTGTGATTCTTGGTTTTTAGCCAGGAACCTGAATGCATTAATGGGCCTAGTGACAGAGGCATTTTAGCCAGTGTAATAGCCATATGCAGTATCTGAGGTAAAAGTGAGTGCTCGTGTATCCTTTAACCTTGCATGCTAAAATAAAGATCCAGTTTATGTATTTCATAAAAGCAATATTTTCAGGGAAATGCTACTTTATAACACATGTAAATTTGTTGTAATTAGTTTATTACTGATATTCCTACTTGCAAAGCATAAAATGTTTATAGTTTTTAAATTTAACTGTGTAGACAAGCTTGCATCAGTGCTGCACCTACTGTCTCATGGCTAGACATTATCTCATAACACAAGTGAAATAAAAATGATTTGTGCAAGCACATACAATAACAGCTTGCATTTATATAGAGCTTTCAATGTAGAAAAATATCCCAAGGTACTTCAGAGGTATGAGCAAAATCAGACTCTGAGCCAACGAAGGGAGGATTAGGAGAGGTAACCAAAAGCTTGGTCAAACAGGTTGCTTTCAAGGAGGGTCTTAAAGGAGGAAAGGGAGGGGCAGGGATGTATAGAGGGAATTCAAGTGCTAAAAGCAGGCTGCCGGTGGTGATGGAAAAGAAGTGTGCACAAGAGACTGGTCAGAGTTTTGTGGGGGGCTGGTGGGAGATATAAGGCTGCAGGAGGTCATCAAGATAGGTATATTCAATGACCTTGGCAACAATAGGGAGGCTGGAGAGAGGACAGTGGGGTTGAGGGTGGGTTTTTGGAGGAGAGGTGTGATGATGGTTTTGAAGGAGGGGGTGAAAGTGCCCAAGGGGAGCGAAGTGCTTCAAGCGAGCATGGGGACCAGGAAGGGAAGTTGAGTGGCCAGTATTTTAGTCGGAATGGGGTCAGAGAAGGACCTCTCAGTTTCATGGATCAGAAGAACTTGTAGAGGGAGATAGAGGAGAAACTACAGAGAGATGGAGTTTCATGGCTATGGTAGGGTAGGACAAGGGGGCATTTTGGCTTGATGTGCAATGGAAAGGGTCGGAAGTAGCAGAGGCAGCTGAACGGATGGTCTCTGTCTCGATGACAAAGAAATCCATTAGCTTCTTGCACTTGGTGTCGGGGCAGAGAGGGGGATTTAAAGAGGCAGCTGGTACTAGAGAAAAGGAGCCGGGGTTTATTTTTGCCCTTCCAGGATGATCCAGGAGTAGCAAGCTCGATGTGGTTGAAGTAGCTCTAATGATTGGTTAAGCCAGTTGAATGCCAGGTATGCCCATTACTGGAAACAGTACAGTTTTATAAAGGCATTAGCTGGCGTGCCCGGCGGTGCCGAGGGTTTTTTGAGGGCATGTTGGGAGAGAGAGAGCGACACTGGGGGGAAGAGAGAGCGACACTGACTGGGGGGAAGAGAGAGCGACACTGACTGGGGGGGAAGAGAGAGCGACACTGACTGGGGGGAAGAGAGAGCGACACTGACTGGGGGGAAGAGAGAGCGACACTGACTGGGGGGGAAGAGAGAGCGACACTGACGGGGGAAGAGAGAGCGAGACTGACTGGGGGGGAAGAGAGAGCGAGACTGACTGGGGGGAAGAGAGCGAGACTGACTGGGGGGGAAGAGAGAGCGAGACTGACTGGGGGGGAAGAGAGAGCGAGACTGACTGGGGGGGAAGAGAGAGCGAGACTGACTGGGGGGGAAGAGAGAGCGAGACTGACTGGGGGGGAAGAGAGAGCGAGACTGACTGGGGGGAAGAGAGCGAGACTGACTGGGGGGAAGAGAGCGAGACTGACTGGGGGGAAGAGAGCGAGACTGACTGGGGGGAAGAGAGAGCGAGACTGACTGGGGGGAAGAGAGAGCGAGACTGACTGGGGGGAAGAGAGAGCGAGACTGACTGGGGGGAAGAGAGAGCGAGACTGACTGGGGGGAAGAGAGAGCGAGACTGACTGGGGGGAAGAGAGAGCGAGACTGACTGGGGGGAAGAGAGAGCGAGACTGACTGGGGGGAAGAGAGAGCGAGACTGACTGGGGGGAAGAGAGAGCGAGACTGACTGGGGGGAAGAGAGAGCGAGACTGACTGGGGGGAAGAGAGAGCGAGACTGACTGGGGGGAAGAGAGCGAGAGAGCGAGACTGGGGGGAAGAGAGCGAGAGAGAGACTGGGGGGAAGAGAGCGAGAGAGAGACTGGGGGGAAGAGAGCGAGAGAGAGACTGGGGGGGAGAGAGAGCGAGAGACTGGGGGAAGAGAGAGAGAGAGACTGGGGGGAAGAGAGAGAGAGAGACTGGGGGGGGAAGAGAGAGAGAGACGGGGAGAGAGACTGGGGGGGGAGGGAGAGAGAGAGGGGGGAAGAGAGAGACTGGGGGGAAGAGAGACTGGGGGGGAAGAGGAAAAGAGAGAGAGAGAGAGACTGGGGGAAGAGAGAGAGAGACTGGGGGGGAAGAGGAAGAGAGAGAGAGAGACTGGGGGGAAGAGAGAGAGAGACTGGGGGGAAGAGACGGGGGGAAGAGAGAGAGAGACGGGGGGAAGAGAGAGAGAGAGACTGGGGGGGAAGAGAGAGAGACTGGGGGGAGGAAGAGAGAGAGACTGGGGAGGAAGAGAGAGAGAGACTGGGGGGGGAGAGAGAGACTGGGGGGAAGAGAGAGCGAGAGAGACTGGGGGAAGAGAGAGCGAGAGAGAGGACTGGGGGGGAGAGAGCGAGAGACTGGGGGGAAGAGAGAGAGACTGGGGGGAAGAGAGAGAGAGAGAGACTGGGGGGGGAAGAGAGAGAGAGACAGGGAGAGAGAGACTGGGGGGGGAGGGAGAGAGAGACTGGGGGGGAGGGAGAGAGAGACTGGGGGGAAGAGAGAGACTGGGGGGAAGAGAGAGACTGGGGGGGAAGAGGAAGAGAGAGAGAGAGAGAGAGAGAGACTGGGGGAAGAGAGAGAGAGAGACTGGGGGGGAAGAGGAAGAGAGAGAGAGACTGGGGGGAAGAGAGAGAGAGACTGGGGGGAAGAGACGGGGGAAGAGAGAGAGAGACTGGGGGGGAAGAGAGAGAGAGACTGGGGGGAAGAGAGAGAGAGACTGGGGGGGGAGGAAGAGAGAGAGACTGGGGGGAAGAGAGAGAGACTGGGGGGAAGAGAGAGAGAGACTGGGGGAAGAGCGAGAGAGACTGGGGGAGGAAGAGAGAGAGAGAGACTGGGGGGGAAGAGAGAGAGAGACTGGGGGGGAAGAGAGAGAGAGAGACTGGGGGGGAAGAGAGAGAGAGAGACTGGGGGGGAAGAGAGAGACTGGGGGGGAAGAGAGAGACTGGGGGGGAAGAGAGAGAGAGACTGGGGGGAAGAGCGAGAGAGACTGGGGGGAAGAGCGAGAGAGACTGGGGGGAAGAGCGAGAGAGACTGGGGGGAAGAGCGAGAGAGACTGGGGGGAAGAGCGAGAGAGACTGGGGGGAAGAGCGAGAGAGACTGGGGGGAAGAGCGAGAGAGACTGGGGGGAAGAGCGAGAGAGACTGGGGGGAAGAGCGAGAGAGACTGGGGGGAAGAGCGAGAGAGACTGGGGGGAAGAGCGAGAGAGACTGGGGGGAAGAGAGAGAGAGACTGGGGGGGGAGGAAGAGAGAGAGACTGGGGGGAAGAGAGAGAGAGACTGGGGGAAGAGCGAGAGAGACTGGGGGAGGAAGAGAGAGAGAGACTGGGGGGGAAGAGAGAGACTGGGGGGGAAGAGAGAGACTGGGGGGGAAGAGAGAGACTGGGGGGGAAGAGAGAGACTGGGGGGGAAGAGAGAGACTGGGGGGGAAGAGAGAGACTGGGGGGGAAGAGAGAGAGAGAGACTGGGGGGGAAGAGAGAGAGAGACTGGGGGGAAGAGCGAGAGAGACTGGGGGGAAGAGCGAGAGAGACTGGGGGGAAGAGCGAGAGAGACTGGGGGGAAGAGCGAGAGAGACTGGGGGGAAGAGCGAGAGAGACTGGGGGGAAGAGCGAGAGAGAGACTGGGGGGAAGAGCGAGAGAGACTGGGGGGAAGAGCGAGAGAGACTGGGGGGAAGAGCGAGAGAGACTGGGGGGGAAGAGCGAGAGAGACTGGGGGGAAGAGCGAGAGAGACTGGGGGGAAGAGCGAGAGAGACTGGGGGGAAGAGAGAGAGAGACTGGGGGGGGAGGAAGAGAGAGAGACTGGGGGGAAGAGAGAGAGAGACTGGGGGAAGAGCGAGAGAGACTGGGGGAGGAAGAGAGAGAGAGACTGGGGGGGAAGAGAGAGACTGGGGGGGAAGAGAGAGACTGGGGGGGAAGAGAGAGACTGGGGGGGAAGAGAGAGAGACTGGGGGGGAAGAGAGAGAGAGACTGGGGGGGAAGAGAGAGAGAGACTGGGGAGGAGAGAGACTGGGGGAAGAGCGAGAGAGACTGGGGGGAAGAGCGAGAGAGACTGGGGGGAAGAGCGAGAGAGACTGGGGGGAAGAGCGAGAGAGAGACTGGGGGGAAGAGCGAGAGAGACTGGGGGGAAGAGCGAGAGAGACTGGGGGGAAGAGCGAGAGAGACTGGGGGGAAGAGCGAGAGAGACTGGGGGGAAGAGCGAGAGAGACTGGGGGAAGAGCGAGAGAGACTGGGGGGAAGAGCGAGAGAGACTGGGGGGAAGAGCGAGAGAGACTGGGGGGGAAGAGCGAGAGAGACTGGGGGGAAGAGCGAGAGAGACTGGGGGGGAAGAGCGAGAGAGACTGGGGGGGAAGAGCGAGAGAGACTGGGGGGGAAGAGAGAGAGAGACTGGGGGGAAGAGAGAGAGAGACTGGGGGGAAGAGAGAGAGAGACTGGGGGGAAGAGAGAGAGACTGGGGGGAGAGAGAGAGACTGGGGGGAAGAGAGAGAGAGACTGGGGGGAAGAGAGAGAGAGAGACTGGGGGGAAGAGAGAGAGAGACTGGGGGGGAAGAGAGAGAGAGAGACTGGGGGGAAGAGAGAGAGAGACTGGGGGGAAGAGAGAGAGAGACTGGGGGGGAAGAGAGAGAGAGACTGGGGGGAGGAAGAGACGAGAGAGAGACTGGGGGGGAAGAGAGAGAGAGACTGGGGGGGAAGAGAGAGAGAGACGGGGGGGGGAAGAGAGAGAGAGACTGGGGGGGAAGAGAGAGAGAGAGACTGGGGGGGAAGAGAGAGACGGGGGGAAGAGAGAGAGAGACTGGGGGGGAAGAGAGAGAGAGAGAGAGAGACTGGGGGGAAGAGAGG